>NC_066877.1:12506869-12806869 GCF_022985175.1 Labeo rohita
AAATAAAAATTATAAATTATCTTACTTTACATATTTTATATATATATATATATATATATATATATATACATATACATATAATTTGCAAAAACATAACAATTTTTAAAAATCATGATTTTTCATTGTGCCTTTCAATTAATCTCAGTCAAATTGCAGTTGGGTTATTCTGATATAAAGTAAAAATAACAACAACAACAACAAAACATACAGCTGACTAACATAATAATACAATAAAAACATGTTAACAAATGGCAAAAAACTTAAATCTGTTTTTGCAAACGCATGCACTCTTTCCCTCTTAAGCCGCGTTCAGGGTTTATGTAAAATAAAGCAAGAATAATAAAGAAAAAAGTGAATATTATGTGTACATATAGAAATTACATATGATATAGCCCATAAGTATGAAAAAATTGAGGGGGAAAAAAGGTTAATGTATTACAAATGGATGATGAGGGGGTGGAAGTCTCACCCGTTTGGGTTTGTCTGGAGCTGTCCGAGGTCCTGACCTTTGTGCATTAAATACATGTAGTAAATATTATTTCTTGGTTATATTTCATTGTTAAAAACAGCCGGGATCTACTGCAATGGACGAATCTTTTTAATGATGACGGGCTGAAGGAAGTGCGAGTTCTTGTTCGTCCAATCAGATGGTTCGTAACCCCGGGATCCGGGTGTAATTCCGCCTCTTATTTGTTTGCTGTGTAACCGTCCAGGTCTCTAGCAGTATTTGGCTACACACACCCACTCACAGGATCATATGTGGACGGAGCAGTTGCTGTTTGAAGACTCGCTTCCACACCCAGTCCAGGATCTCCTAATAAATGTTCAACTGTACACACCTTTATCAAATATACATTTCACTTCGAGCTGATTAAAAGTGTAGCACTCGTTCTTAGTGCAATGACTATAAGACAGGCAAGAGTGCTGAAAGCAGCTGGATCTGAGACAGGCTGCAGTCTGACATAACAGGACGGGGTAAGTCAATTTGTTAAGGGAGCAAATCAGGACATAGACCGGCACTAGTGAGTTAGAGGTTAGTAGGAAATGACAGGCAGGTTATAAAGCTATGAATCACAAATCGAACCTTTTAAAACTACACATTATTATTTTATCAGCTAACCTAAATATGCGGCTTAAAATATAATATTAAGTCGGTTAAAGATATTAAAGGAAAATATTTAAGTAAACTAATTGTAATTAATAAAAGTAACTGATTGTTATTACAGTGTTTACCTCTTGTTTAGAAATCTTATACCGATCCCTAAACTGAAATTAATAACAAATTTAAAGGGTACTGGGGAAATGTATGGGCCTGCGGCAATAATTGAAACAAAGACATTTTACATGTTGAGCATCAACTGATGGTGGTAATTGAATTTATCTCTTAAATTACTCTTAATTATTATCCTCATCACCGCCCCATTTAATTAAAAAAAAAAAAAAAAATATATATATATATATATATATAATTTTTTGCCCAAACATTTGAATTCAAAGCGCAAATAAAATTCTCTGGGAAAAAAAAATCAGTTTATGGGAGACAAATTAAATAAATAAAATCAATAAACAAGAGAACCAGTGGATTCCGGTAATATAAATGTATATTATACATTTAAAAAATGTATATGTAATGAAAACATTTTGTATGGCTTTTGTAAATGAACAACTCACTTTTACAGTATGTAATCATGCAGGTCATTTACAGCTTTCATCCTGATATTAAAAACACAATGAACATGTCTTCAGATATATATCAGATTTCAGCTATTCTCTTTACATTTTTTTATTTTCTGGTTCCTCTTCCCCCTGTTAAGCATATTGCGTTTTCTCTAATTATTGCATCCAGGAGTACCGGATTTATTGGTCGCGCACCAACATGAAGAAGCATATGTTGCGTGGACAAACTGAAGCATTGCCTTGCATCCGGGGCTTGTTTTAAGTTGCCTGCGTTCTATTTAATGACTCAGGCAGCTAAAGCAAGTCTGGGACGCCAAAGACAAAACGACAGAGCTCGACAGAGTGATGCACAGAAAGAACTACAAGATGAATAAAATTGTTACAGGTGATATTAATGTTTATTCATGTCAATAGTGATGCTACTACTTTGACAGTTTAAGCTGCTGCCATTAATTAATATGTAATATATACAGGTTAAATATACACAATAAAGCAGACTGCTTTACTACATACATATATTACATACAGCTCCACTACCTGATCTATTTCATGGTCATGAGACTTCCTTACCCCTAATTACCAAATATTTACCCTTATTGTCAGTTTTAAACAGTAAATACACACCCATGTACAGACGGACTGCATTAACATGTTTACTTGGCACAATAAAAAAACATTCTATTATAAACATTTTTATAATAAAACATTTAGACTCCTTCTCGGTTTTTTCATTAGTTCACGAATGGAGTGTCGTAGTATTGTCAAATATAAGGTGAAACCAATCTGTTTTGTTGTAGCTGTTTTTTTTTTTTTTTTTTTTTTTTTTTTTTTTTTTTTTTTTTAAATTCTGAATTGGAATCTATCATCGGATTTGGATTTGCATTTGGAATTATCATAGGCTGTCATTTTGTCAAGATCTGGTTTTGTAAAAAAAGATAAATGAAAAACACATCCAAGGATTCGTATAATAAAATATGACTGTCATAGGATAAAAAAAAAAAAAAAAAAAAACACATTTTTATTGTCTATATATGGTCAATTTAGAAAAGTAGAATATTACTCCAATTTAGAAAGGTATTATGTGAAAGATTAATTTCAACCAGTACATATATGCATTACCTAACAGGCCAACAGGAGTGGATCATATAAGACAGGGCAGAGGGTTTACAATAGCATCTATTGCGTATTAAAGCAGCATAAGTATGGGATAAAATGTTCTTGTTTACCATTATGCAGTCAGGCATGGTTAAAAGGTAAATATTCTCAACCAACATGGAACAGGCCTTTTTGTTTGCAAAGAGGTAAAAAGGCGGAAAAGAAAAAGGATCTGAACCGGTTTCCATGTCAAACACTTCAATTCTCCATAGAAACTCTGATCTTAACGCAGAAACTTTATTAAACCTTGATGGTGGATTGATAAGGCCGAATTTCTATCGGTTCCTTTTTATTGTGGAGACGGGGAGGGATGACAGAGGTAAATTGCTCTTTTAATTAAACCAATGCACCGAAGGAAATTGCTGTCTGAATATTGTCTCAGAGATGGGGCTTGTGACAGTTGCCTGGAAACTTCAATCTGTCTCACATTTATTCCAGATCACAGTTTTGAGATAAAGTTTAATAAAAATCTTTGCGCCAATGAAAGCCTACCCTTTCACGTCCACCACCGCCACCACAATGCGACAGAACTGCGGAGGAAGCCTTATGTTTAACATGTATCTCTCAGGTACACAGTCTTTTTGTGCGTAAAATGAGAAATATTGCTGAAATGACTGAAAAGAAAAGGGCGATGCTAGGGGTCTGCGGGTGTAACGCTGCGCACCATCGCCGGTGTCTCTGACTTCTCCATCTGGAACGCATGTCCTCTTTTGTCGGAAATCGGATATCCTTTTTCCTGGACGCGTTTCCTGACCTCAACGCTGAAGTCTGGGCAAATACATCGAGCAGCAACACGACAATACTCATAATATTTAACCTCTTTTACTGCGATTTCTTAGATTTATATAGATATATAGATTACATTACGTGTTTTCTCTAAAATTACAAATACACAGAAGAGGGGAAATAGGTTTAATGCATATGTTCCGTTTTATTCACGTTACTCCAATATTTCAGAAGGTATTTAGAATATGAATCACAGCTAAATTCTAAATGTCAGATGTATTTTTAAACGCTTTCTTTCAGACCCCACAGAAAATCTTCTGAAGGAAAGCAAAAGCTCCTCTTGGACCCCTATCAACACAGGCGTGCAAAAAGGTGAGTGTTGCGATGAGTTCTTGACAGGAAATGTTCTCACTTTTGTGCAAAAATTGTTCTTGCATAATTTTTTTTAAAAATTCAGTATGCTATTGTGTGCATTAATCTTCTGATTTATGAATTTATTTCATTTTATATTTATGATTAGGCCTAAATGAAACATAAAATTAAAATAAACACCCAATTAGTATAAACTTTTAAAAATAAAGGTTATTTATTGGCATCAGTGGTTCAGTGAAGAACCTTGAACATCCATGGAAACTTTCAAATGCTGAAAAGGTTCGAAAAATTTTTAAATGTTCTTCAAAATGGTTCTTTTAAGAACTGTTCACTGCAAGGTTCTTTGGGGAACCAAAAATAATTCTTCAATTGCATCACTGAAGCCTTAAAATAGGGTTTTCACGTATGATGCCATAGAACCATTTTGTATTCCCAGAGGTGAATATTTCTTTAAAGAACCAATTTTAGTTTGAAGAACATTTTTAGAACGTTTTACCCTACAAAGAACGGCTTAGTTTTTAGATTGGAACGAAGAAGTCAATACACCAAACAACCTATAATTAAACATTCTTTTTAAAAACGATTTTAATCTCCAAAGAACCATATAACCCTCTCAAGAACTAAAGGAGTAAAAAGGGTTATTTGTAAGTAGCCTAACCTTTTTACGAGTGTCCTTTATTTACTCTCACTCTTTACATACTGTTTACAAAAGGTCTCAGTCTGTGTTTTCCCTACATATATGTAAGCCTACTTTCCTTGCATTTTAGGAAGTGGACAAATCCAGCTATGGCAGTTTCTTCTGGAGCTGCTGTCTGACAGCGCCAATATGACTTGCATCGCCTGGGAGGGAACCAATGGAGAATTTAAACTGATAGACCCGGACGAGGTGGCCAGACGGTGGGGGGAACGCAAGAGTAAACCGAACATGAACTATGACAAACTGAGCCGAGCTCTGCGTTATTACTACGACAAAAACATCATGACCAAGGTGCACGGAAAGCGCTACGCGTACAAATTTGACTTTAACGGCCTGGCGCAAGTGTGCCAGCCCACCTCAACCGAACAAGCTATTTACAAATTTCAGAGCAACTTCGCTCCCATCCAGTTTTCAGGCATTTCCAAACTCAGTCTGGTCGCTCCAGGTGCTGGTCCGTCGGGGTTCTCATACTGGCCCGGATCTCCTCCGACCCTCTATCACAGCCACAACCTGCAACCGCCAGGACCCTTCGGTGCCGTGTCTGCGTCTCATTTAAGTTGCGTTAACAATATCAACAGTTTAAATAACCTGAACAATATCAATAATCACTATAACTGATTTTTTTATTCGTCTCAGGATAGACTACACAAGGCTAACATTCAAAAGCGCAACTGACTGATTTCAATATTGTAGACTAATCACACCCCAGATAAGAAACAAAATGAAAAAGGCCTTTAACATTTAAGGATAATTTGGGAATAACATTTGGTGGATTGTTAGTGTTGATCACAAGACAAGAAAGCAATTTAGCGCCATCTTATGGAAAATAAATCACACCATCACTCTGTATCTGGTTAATTCATCATTAAAATCAGCCGGACAACAGAAAGTCTTCGTAGCCTGCAGAAGTGAAGAGAAAATTCTACATGGTATGAGAACAAATGGTAAGAAGCAAACATCTGTTCGCTACTACACTTTTGTAATCGAGCATAGTTAACACTCAAATATTTTTATTTATTTAAAGTCGATATTTACTCGTGGACGGTGTAGGTCTGAATATTGGGCATAGGGCTACATTTAAGAAGCGTATGTCCTCATAAACCGTAAATAATTAATATTTAATTTGTATTGCCCACTTTAACACACAAGGACTGATCAGCATTCTGTGTCCTTTTCTTGTTTTCACTCGACTGATCATTTGGCTATAATGTATTTTGCTTGTGACAATACATTAAAATTGTTAATGTAAAATCATGACCTGTTATATGTGTTCTTTGTGTGTTTCTGTAGTTTTCCTACATTTTGGTGGTTTAAAATTTATTCTTTAAAAATTAGCCTATTTTGTTCAGTTTTGTAGCTTATAATTAGGGTAGAATTACGTTTTATATGAGACCCTGGACCGCAACACCAGTCTTAAGCAGCAGGGGTATATTTGAAGCAATTGACAAAAATACATTGTAATTCTTTTATGCCAAAAATCACTAGAATATTAAGTAAAGATCATGTCCTCTGTAGACATTTTGTCAATTTCCTACCGTAAATATTTCAAAACTTAATTTTTAATTAGTAATATGCATTGCTAAGAACCTTATTTGGACAACTTTAAAAGGTGATTTTCTCATATATATGTATTTTTGTTGCACCCTCAGATTCTAGATATTCAAATAGCTATAGATCTATTGTAGATCTGTCATATCATAACGAACCATACATCAATGGGAAGCTTGTTTATTCGGCTTTCAGATGAATAAATCTCAATTTCCAAAAATTTAACCTTATGACTATAATTTTGTGGTCCATGGTCACATATATTTATGGCGTCATCACTGTCAGTGGAAAGGGTCAACAATGTTTATTGTTGTTATTATTGTTTTATTTCAAGGATAAGATTAGTATAAAGCCTAATAATCAAAATAGTAAATTTTAGTAACAAAAATACACTTATCTTTATTAAAAAAACGTTTTATACTATTAAGTAAACGTGTGGGGGTTTTGACGCAGGTCTATATTTAACTAAATTATTCATTGTAAAAAGAAAAAAAAGCGGTTTAATAAAATAGGGGATGGAAAATATTATCGCATAAAAAAGCACGCACAGTGTGCACAGTCTTCGTTTTACAATTACACAAACTGAACACAAGAGAGCGCTATGTATCTATATTCGACCATAGCTACAGCTACGAGAGAAACGCAGCCATAGGACATTCAGCTTCATATATCAAAACACTAAAAGAAACAAACAGGAAAATAAAGAAGAAATCCCGTTGTTTTCCTGTAACGTATCAAGACTACGATATCCAAATAGCAATGCGTTTCCTACTTTGTGGCAAAAGGCATCCTTTTTTAATTGGCTGGTAGTTTATTTGATGTCATAGATGAGGAATTTCTCCAGCACTGCTGTGTAAGAAGACCCATAAGTCCCATCAGTGTGATCTGCATGTCAATAGCAGCTCTACCGGGGTCCGCCATTTGAGGCAGGATTTGTTTGCACTGACACACTGGACCTATTTTGAATCCAGCTCTAGTCTAGCCAACAGACTCCAGCTTAGAGAAAGTGCCTGCACAGACTTGGTGCTTTCGTTTAGTCAAGGCAGCTGGATGTGAGTTTGAAAGAAATAACAAAAAAATCAAAAAATCAAAGAACCTCTAAGGTGTTGCTTAATCGTCACACTTTTTACTCTAGTAAATATTTCTCATGGTCGGGTTATTTTTGAAGATCAGTTCAGTGAAAATCATTTGTGTAGACACATCTTAGTTTTGACCTTTTGAACTTTCCCTCCATTAGAGAAAAGAAACAGCTTATTTAACACATTATGACCCAATAGTACTTACGCTATATTGGGGCAAGTTGTCACAGCCAAACCTGCCTGTGTAGTATAAGCTTCTGTGCTAAATTTAAAGAGCACAACAATTACGAAACCCTGGAATTTGTTAATAACAAAGGTACTACACAAAACATGTTCTTTATATGGTTTTAACTTTCTGTGACCCGTTTATCTGTTTATATGTAATCCTACAGAAATAGTTACATCCAAATACAGTAACTAAATGTACAATTCTTGTAGTTGTTGTTACTTAAAATAGTGACCTTTTTATCTGAGCTAAGTAGGGAAAGTGAAAATGTAAACCATAACAAAAAGAGCATCTAATCTATATATATAAGGTCTACCCTCCGTAGGTCTCCTCAGTGCTCACTGAAATAAATCACTCTTATAATAAGCTTTCCTGAGCTGTAGGGTGTCATTGAGTAGGTGAATGTACAAGAGTTAATCTGGACATTATCTGTACTAAGTCCAGTGCAGCCGCTTTTGCATAACACACAGGGGAGGAAAACACTTCCAACCTCTTTTGCCATAAACAAGTGTATAAAATCAACAAATTAGAATACCTTACACTTCATCCCTTCCTTATAAACGAATTCACACACTGGTAATGTTTTAAGGCACTTAATAAGCTTTGGATTCTTATTTATGGTGACTTCCTGGTCATGTTAGGTCAATGACAAATACTATTTTTAAAGGAAGCTGAAGAGCAATCAGTCTAATTCAGGATTGGTTAGGGTTATTAGCCCCCTAAAAGACTGCTGAAATAATTGTAAGGCAGTTTTTCTGGTAAACACAACCCTCTGTGACAGGAGAGGAGTGTTGGCTGGTAGCCCCCTAGAGAAACCTTAATGAGCAGTACTGCTTTGAATCTGTCTGTGTGATCCAGTGACTAACTCCCAGCCAGTGGGTGGCACTGAATGCATCATCTATTCAAGTCAGTCACGGAGCGCCCACTCTTACTCTATATATAGTCAACATCCTCCATCTCGCTCTCCACAAGAGAGGCTAAAAGAAAAAAGTGTAATCACGTCTTGTTGATCGTTATTGCATATGCTTTAAAAATTCAGACAAAAAAAAATCCCATTTGCAACATTCTATATTATTGTCATTTAAAAAAAAATCTGTTATCTGTTTTAAAGGTATGGTTCATCCAAAAATGAAAATTCTGTCATTAATTACTGAACCTCGTGTCGTTCCAAACCTGTAAGACCTTAATTCATCTTCAGAACACAAATTAAGATATTTTTGATGAAATTCAAGAGCTTTCTGACCCTGCATAGACAGTAATTAATCTCACACGTTCAAGGCCTAGAAAGGTAGTAAGGACATTGTTAAAATATTCCATGTGACATCAGTGGTTCAACCGTAATGTAATGAAGCTACAAGAATACTTTTTATGCACAAAGAAAACAAAAATAATGTCTTTCAACAATTACTTCTCTTCTGTGTCAGTCGACATGCGTTCGCACTAAGTATTCTCGTAGCTTCATAAAATTACGGTTGAACCACTGATGTCATATGGACTATTTTTGTCTACTTTTATTCTATTCAGAGCCCCTGTTCACTATATGCTTTCATTGGATGATAAAGAGCAGCATGAACATTCTTCAAAATTTCTCCTTTTTTGTTCCATGAGAAAGATTTAATTTTTTGGCATTTTTTGCCTTTATTGTGACAGGACAGATAAGAGTTGACAGGAGGCGAAGTGGGAGAGGGGGATCGGGAAAGGTCCTCCAGTCATAATTCGAACACGGGACACCCAGAGCGCAATGGCACTGTATGTCGGTGCGCTGCCCACAAGGCTATCAGTGCCAACAAGAAAGAATATCATATTGGTTTAGATAAAAAACCATGAGGTTGAGTAAATGATCACACTGTTCCCTAAAACCGTATATTCCTAATAAAAAGCATACAATTTAGATAGCTAAGGTGTTTGTTTGGAAAGGAGTGCTTTCACTGGCTTGTCTTGACGTGCTCATAGGAAAGGTGTTTATTCACTGACCTGCCAAAAGAGTATTACTACTGACACTTTGATTTCCAATGTGATATAACCTATTTCTACTAATCTGGAATCAGTTAGTGGAAAGCTTTAGGTAAGATAGTATATATAGCCAGGGCACAGTGTCATAAGGTCAAGACGATGGTAACTACCGAAGAAAGCCTCCTGACAGATTAGGGAACCATTTTAACAAGCACAAAAACAGAACTAATCATCCTGTGCTTAGCACTTCGGTTCAGGTCTCTGGGTAATCACTTGTTTACTGAGGATCCTGGAGTCTTCAGGTGGAACTAATAAGGCACAGCCATACAATATACAGAACATAGTGTCAGGGATATGGTTTTTAAATATTATGACTCAGCTGTGCACCATTCAGAACAGTATTTAATTAATAAATTCTAGAATTAGACTTTGGAAATGGGAATTTAAAGAAGAATAACTAACTTTTTTTTTTTTTGATATTGTAAACAAAACATCCAAAGTATGTTCCACAAGAGAATACACTTTTAGTCTTTCTACTTCAATATGTTATGTTTAATTCAATGTCGCATGCTGTTTCTTTATAATAATTTTGAAATATATAATTTCGGAGTGATTCCTGGGTGTAAAAGTAATTTCTGTGTAAGAATTTTTGGTAACACTTTACAAAGGTTTCATTAGTTAACAATAGTAAATGTATTAACTAACATGTACAAACAATGAACAATATATTTATTACAGTATTTATTAATCTTTGTTAATGTTAGTTATTGCAAATACAGTTGTTCTTTGTTAACTCAGTTTGATTTTAATAATGCATTAGTAAATGCTGAAATTAACATTAACTAAGATTAATAAATGCTGTAGAACTATTGTCCATTCTTAGATTGATGTAGAAACACTCAAAAGTTATGAGCAAATTTAAATAAAAAAGACTGAAAATAATAAAAAGTAAAGTAAAAAGACTGAAATAGTACTTTTTTGTAAAAAGTACTCCAGTAATCTTATTGACAACTTCAAAAAATCTATTTTTAAAGTATAGATAGATAGATAGTGTATGGGAGATGTAAAAATATGGGGGGGGGGGACAGGCAGCTTTATGTTGCTTACAACAGCAGCTTTAAAAATAGTTCCAAAACTGGGACATGTGTTGATTGCGAGCTAATTTCCTACTTGAAAACTCCTTGACGTATATTTCTAGTGTGCATGTGGCCACGCACTGCTTGAAGACAAAGCGTGCGAGGTTCCGCAGTGCTGTGAATGAGTGATCCTGCGGTTACTATAGCGACAGACTAAAGAGATGAAGCCCCAGTTCACATGTCTTCCGCTGACCCAGAGAAACCCCTCTCACAGACTGCAGCAAATTCCGGCCAATGAACTCGAAGATCATTCATGTCGAGTGTTTTATTCACAACTCTGCGAGACGAGCTCATTCTTGCTTTCAGGTGAACGGGATTGGCTGATGATGGATAAGCCCACAGAAAACAAAGAGGACTGATCCAACTGTAAATTAACTGTAGATTATAAATAATTTCCTTTCTTTACAAATGAAAACGATTAAAATGGCAAAGTAAATAGCCAACACGTAAAAGCCTGTTAGTCATACGAAAAGTAGGCCCAAGAAAAAATGACTACAAAGGTAAGAGATGATGGATTGATGCTTTGTCCCAAAGATCAGCCGACATTAGAGTTCAAACCTTAAATGAATGGTATATAATCTTATCATAATATGTCGTCAAATGGCACAGTGCAATAATGAGCTCAATGCTTGCATTATCAATCAAGAAAACCAGGCAGACTGTGTTTTATTTCATTCAAGCAGTAGAACTGAAGAACCATGTCAAAGTATAAAATAAACTCCAAGCATGATCTGCCCATTTTCAAAACAATGTGAATCAAAACAGTAAGATCACACATGAATTGGCACATCTTAGTGAAGAGAAAACACTTTCAAGTTTCAAATCCAGAATGGCCGGAGACAGGCGTCTGTCAACAGACTAAATGAGCACAAATAGGTCAGCACCTTGGATAGTTCCATTCACATCTCTTCAGATGGAGCTTTATCCTCCTGAGACCAAGTCATTTGTCCAGAGTACTTTTTGAAACCTTACCGTCCACACTTTTAAATAATAATGTGGCCAATACATAACATAAATGGTATATACCAAACACTTAAATTAACCTAGATCTAAAAAAACACAGCTTTTCTTTAGGTCTCAGGAGGATAGTGACCCTGTTAACTTAGAAATGACAGATGAGACTGACTTATTTAGAATAAACGTTGTGCCTTCCCTTTTTTATGAATGACTGTGAATCACAGCAACATATGTAAATCTATACGACATGCATAAAACTGCAGCTACACCGGTGAAGTCATGTTGGGTATTATAAATCACTTCACCGGGGCTACTTAATACTGTTAAATTAAGTCAACACAACAGTGTCATAAATACTAAATTGATAAGTCGGCTCTTGGTGCAAAACAACAGTCTCTCAGGCAGAGCTGATTACAATTACATCCAATAAACGAGTAATTGATCTCTGCTTCAGATTCAGTGATCGCACTCAGCGGTCCGGTTCGCTTCCATCCTTTTTATAATCTCCTTCGTTTTTTAAGTCTTGGAAAACATCTGTGAAAAAGTGCGGGTCTATGTTGATCTGCAGCATTTTGCCGCTCAGTTTGTCGATGACATCTAACGAACGTTCCCAGAATACGTCCTTGTTGGTGTCCACCATGAAGGGCTTGAGAGGGTACGAGATCTCGTTGCCCATGTAGGAATACGCCAGATAGAGGCAGGTCAGAAAGGTCCCGTGGAGTTCACGAGGATTGTCAACATCATCGGTTACAGTTTCCCTGATGAGCAGATAGACGAACACGAGGTTGGCAGGCGTGATGAACCCGTGGTCCTGCCAGCCCTGCAACAGCAGAGTCCTATCCACGTTTCGGAACCAGAGGATGACCTCATTTGGGGTTAGTTCCTTGACTTTGCAGCATCGTTTGCAGAGAAATTCACCCAGACAACGGAGCAACTCCCCGGTGGAGGCCTGGACGATTACGCGCCTCGGCGAGAGGAGCGACCGGCTGCTGGGCTGCTTCTGAACCGACACCAGTTGCTTCGGCGCTGGAGTGAACTCGTTCTGATCCTGGTCCGGATGGGGAGGAACCGTGGGGATGGGCACCGCAAGAGGTCCATTTTTCGTCTTCTTCTCAGACTGTTGCGATTTTTTGAAGTTCTCCTGATTGAGTTGCTCGACCTGATTGTCGCTGCTCGCTGGGAGCGGAAGAGGATTCGGACTTACTTTCTTGGCACTTTTTTTCTTACCTGATGCAGTCACTAGCCGCTTAAATGTGAGCGTGGACACGACCACTGATTGTTTTTTAAGGCTTTTCTCTATTTTCCCGTTGGATTCATCTCCTCCATCTCGCAGAATTGTCCCCTTAGTTGCTATAGGAGATATAGAGAGCACGGTCCCCATATCGCAGAGCGCACGGCAAAAATGTTATGATTGCGCGGAGACGTCGCAATAGAGATTGAACGTATCTGATCACAAGTGCAGCTCCATTTGGTTAGTAAAACAAGCCGGTTAGCAGGTGGACTGACAGCCTATCAGAAAGGAAATTCCAGAGCAGTCAGACACTCCCTCCACTTCTTCTGCAGTAGTGACTGCAAGCCAGTCCTGCATTGCCTACCTCAACTAGAGAGGATTTGTGGTGAGCCAAACCAATCTGACATCAGCTTCTGTTAACCGGGATTATCCCATCGTGTCTGTGTAATTAGCCAACCTCAAGGCTAGAGAAGACGAATGACAGTCTCAAGCACCAATCGAAACAAACGCCGGCGTCTACATTATCACTTCAGAAGGTGGAATTTTTAGACCGCATGAGCCAAGTATAGTTCTGCTATTCCCAGACAGGGTACAATTCTCTCCTCAGCTCTTCCATTTAACCTACTTAGCACTGAAATAGTTGAAAAAGAAAACAATAACCAGAGATTAACCAAGATAAATGTAAAGAGAAACAGCATTTTAAAAAAGGGAAAATATATTATTTGTTTTTAACAATCTTTGTCCCAGAGGGTTTTCTACACATTTAAAAATCATGTCTAAAAACCATGAAACATAAATGATGTTCTTCCTAACCCTCTGTACATGTTTTTGATGTTTGGAACAAGCAAACTATCTGTCTTGGCAGAAACGAAGGTTACATGAGTCCTAAAGTTTCCATGAGATTATGAAAGGAAACCCACATTCATTCCTGGATCAAGCTGTTCTGTCACCCTTAAATCTGGATTAAAGCAGTCAACATTTGCTCTAGCCTAAATATAACTTCTTTAATCATTCTTCATGTACTAATATTTGTCAGGATACACAGATAAGTGTCATACACAAGATTTTACATTCATTCTGCTGATGATACAGAAAATGGGGTGCAATATAACATAATGCAATCCAAATGTCACAAGAAAAGAGGAGGTACAAAAGCCAATCCACCTTATTTTTCTCATAAGAGTGGGCGCAGTCATTTGTAAATTTTACGGGTCCGGTTTTCGGTCTCGTCCACGTCCAGCTACTTTTAGCTGTATAAAACAGCTTGTTTTGCTGCTTGAAACTGCAAATCAGTGTGTCTTACCATATTATTTTAATGTATACCTTAATTATGAACACATGGGTTTGTACACTGTAAAAAACAATTTGTTGAGTCAACTTAAAATAATTTGTAACCTGGCTGCCTTCAAATTTTAAGTTCAGTCAACTCAAAAAATGTTTATTCAACTTTGAATGTTAAATTATACTAAGTGACAACTTAGATATTTGAGTTGAATCAACTTAAAATTTTAAGGCAGCTGGGTTACTTACCTATCTGTTAAGTTTAGCAAACACAAATATCTAAGTTGTTACTTAGTACAACTTAACATTTCAAGTTGACAAAACTTATTTTAGTTGACTGAATTTAAAATTTTAAGGCAGCAGGGTAACAAATTATTTTAAGCTGACTCAACAAATTGTGTTTTTTATTTTTTACAGTGCAAACAGTTTTACCGTTTACTGCACGTTGTTGTTCTCATTATTTCCCTAAAATGGCTAATGAACCGAAAGTCTCGCCCATAGGCTTACTTCGGCGTTGAAGAATAAAGTGGATATTTTTCATAATGGACAATACCAGGTTTATTAGACAGCTAGATTAAATTGCACAGGAACACATTGTTTGTGTGTTCCTGTGGAAGTTAAATGGTAATGGTCTTTGGCGTCTTGCTACTGACCCCATGCTGGTCTCCCATCTGTGGCTCTGCCAAATGACAAAAGGCCTGTCTGATTATAACAGCTGGCAGGACAGATAAACTTTAATACACTCCGGAGTACCTTTGAATTACACAGTATTATTTAAAAAACAAGTGTTAATGGTATTTGCAATGTGTATAATTGTATTTGAGGTTTACAAATATCTGTGGTGTAATACAATACGTTACAATGACCCACTGCTTTTATTGAGAGTATTATCATTGAAAATATGGTATGTTATAATGCACATAATGTGATAACAAGGCATGTTCCAGAAACTAGGACATAGAGAACCTGTGAGACTCAGAGGAATTGCCCACAATGCAGCGTCACACTGGTAGAACTGACAGTACTGCAGTCAGAGCAGCATCTCTGTCTAATGAATATGCAAGGGGAGGCTTATGAATATTCACCTCTTGCAGCAACCTTACACAGTTACTGTGAAAAGGCATGTGTCTGAATAGAAAAGTATTCCTTTTTTTCTTCTCCTCTGTCTGTCAATCCAGTAAATTTCTACTAAAGGACAATGAAACGATCTGCTTTTCCTAACAACCAACCATAATCGGGTTCTCTTTAAGCATCTGTTTTTAATGAGTTGTATCTTAGTCAAATATGGCATTTGCCAAGTTTGTCAATATTACCTAATTACAGATATGAATCAGCATCACTGTATGGCAGCAGTTGAGAGGCAACTGTTGTAGAGGAAGTAAGGCAAGGATATGCAAGTTTTTCTCAGATTTACAGCAAATTATTAATCAGCACAGTCTTCAATGAAGACAAATGACTAGATATAGCAGTTAAATCAAGGCAGTTTAGTAATGTTGTCCTAAGGTCTTCTCTTATCTGGTCTTTGCTAAAAATCAATCCCTGCATTCTCCCTCCACCTTGTGGTTAGTTAAAAAAATGCAGTCTATAAAACTAATAAAGCCAAGTTGTTCTAAATTTGGCTGACCCTGTCCAGTTGCATGCTTCACAATAAAATTCTATATTAAAAATGTTTTAGATTTTATCTAAATAAATAGACAAACACTAAAAACTAAAATTCTTTGTTTTAAATGCTATATGTAAATTTAGGCATGACAGCATTGTACAGCACACTGTACA
Source organism: Labeo rohita (assembly GCF_022985175.1). Classification (NCBI taxonomy): domain Eukaryota; kingdom Metazoa; phylum Chordata; class Actinopteri; order Cypriniformes; family Cyprinidae; genus Labeo; species Labeo rohita. The sequence goes on from NC_066877.1 coordinate 12,522,684, forward strand.
GTATAAACATTCATTTTGAGATTTGTTTTGGATTACATGTAACAGTGTCAGTGTTTTTAAGAATATTTTAGTAAGTGTTAGATGAGGGCAAAGGTACATTAAATGTATAAATATGGGAAATGAATATGCACAATTTAATATCCAATATAGATAGCCAATAAATAAAAAAAAATAAAACACATCTGGCCAGTAACTGATATGATTTATCATGAATACCATGATATAATACCATGGCTTTCTCAAAGTATCTGAAACTCGGATTTCAGTTAATTTAATCACTACATTATGTAAGGACAGAAGAGGGCACCATATCCTAAGTCTCAGGAGTGCAAGCGTTTGGAAGAAGTGCAAAATCCTGATGATAGGGAGAGTTGATGATAGCCCCTGTCAGCGACGCCCTTCATCACCTCAGGCTAATATTTAATAACCCCAGGCAAGAGCTGGCGAAATTATAAACCCCCGGGGTCCCTATCTGTCTAATATTCCCGCTCATGACAGAATCCTGCTTTCAGCCGAGGCACTGCTGCCAACAGCGAAATCTCTGAACAAATGCTGACTATACCTCCCCAGCTGTTAGCGGAGGAAAAAGCTCTTCATATGAAGGACAACCATTTATTCAATTTGTCCACATTTAGGTGGAAATACTTGGAACAAGCACCATAAAATTTAAAGGTGTCAAATACAGTTTAAGGAAGTATGTAATACTGATTTTAGAAATGTTCTCAAAGCTCACACAACTGCTTGTGTGGAGTATGAATACCACACTACCGCAATTAATTACCAAGCATGTTAAAGGATTTATGGGAAAGAACTATGAGAATATGATCTGTGCCAATGTCAATAAAGAGAAAAACTCAATGAACTCAACTATGTCATTGTGCACAATAGGCTGTGGCTGTTTCATTTCTCTTGCCCTGTAAAGCGCAAGAATCTGTCCACCTCTTTGTTGTGGGTCACATCAAAAGCAAACACAGAGATCATGTTGCTGCTCTTATCACAGGGTTGTCCATCAGGACTCCAGAAAGGGCTTAGCGGCACAGCCAGGGGCAGGTGGGCGGCACAACACATCACTGATACTGCAGCTGGACAACATTGAGACGATAAGACAGTCCGGCCTAAACAGACACACACACACACACACACACAAGCACAGAGCATGAAAAAGTGTTCAAACAGATGCACTGTAAAAACATAAAGATTATTTTTTTGCATTTTTGGTTCCATGAAGAATCTTTAACATCGATGGAAACATTTAATTGACTTTCCATTTGAATTTTATAGTGGAAAATGATTCATTACACTATTTAAAACGTTCTCCACACTAAACAAATCTGTTCAGGTTCTTTGGGGAACCCGAAATGGTTATTTTATGACATTGCTTCAAAACCCCTTATTTGAAACCAAAATTTTAAGAGCGTAGAATGGAAAATGCATAAAATCACAAACTAAAAACAGAAGGCACTTTACTCGCACACAATGGACGAAAAGAACTAAAAGTTACCGCATTGGGCCTGTCCCAAATGGCGCACCGGATGCAGACTTAATAAAACAGCGATGTCACCAACAGCGTTACCTTTAGTTATTTATTTTGGGACAAGAGCACGCATAGATTTTGGTGAGTAAAATGCCCAACAGCTACTAGAAAGAAATTAACAACGAAAAAACATAAAATCTGCCAGCTTTGTTTAACCTCACCGGTCTAAATGAAGATCAAACACTGGTTAGTACTAATAAAGACTCAATGTGACTGGCCGAGCTCTCTCGAACACAGACACACCTGCCTTTGATCAAAGCCTGCTGCTTGAAAGCCATGCACAGTGCGACGCGGTGTAGTCCTGTCATGCAAACAAACCTGACGCTATATTTAACCGGGCAGCTATCACTTGAAAGGCCTGTTTGTTTTTATCTGAAGCTGAAAGACATCAGACGGCATCTGCTGCCTCAGGAAAATGAGGGGAGGCAATCTGTGACACACTGACTACTGAAAGCATGGACCACAACGTGACAAAACTAGAACTGTCTGCTTATAATTCTCAAAAACATAAAACACAATAGAGTGTCTTTACGACGCCTCATCAATTTGCCATATTGGTGGCACAGAACGTAAACAGTCCCACTGAACACTGGATTTCCAGAGCAAGAATCTTGACAACAATCGTGTTTGTTCTTATTTCCGGTCAGGTAGGTGAAATATTAGGCTAATATCTTAATTAATACTGCTTTTACATATCTTTATCACCTATTACCTTTAGTTTGTTAAAATATTGCACCCTTTCCTGCTTACTAAGTCCTTCTCTGTATGATTTAGCAGCTTCCACACATTTTTGTTTTTTGTTCTGTGGTTTAGACAGCATAAATTAACAGAACAACATATTCAGTTGTACATTAATGGTGCAGTCCATTCTGTTGTTTACATCCGAGTATTGCCACTATGACTGCATATCCGGGTAACTGACTAAATCGTGACGTAAGTGCAAAGCCTCTATACAACTGACCCTTTGCAAACAGCTTGATTGACAGGTGATCTGACCAATCATAATGCCAAATCTGCCACTTCGTTGGACTTAAACTTGAAAAACTGTATTGACGTCTTTCCGTGGTTGAAATAAAATACGTTCTGATGTTCATTCATGTTTATTTCGTAAATAAGAAAAGACGACCGGTTCACGTGTTGATTGATCCAATAAGGGTGTCAGTGTTGTCAGTTTCTTTTTTGTTCTGCTATGTATTTTTTTACTGTGTGAGAACATGATGTGTAGTGAGCAGCATTGTTTGTCGGGTATAGCAACAGTAACTAGGTTTTTGCGAAGGATCAATTCCAAACCGCAATAATCCGCAATAATAATAAATCTAAGCTGCAAAAAATAATCATTTAAATTAAATTAACAAAAACGAAGACAGAAGAATGTTGCAAGGATGTAAAATCTGCTTTTATATACAAGATAACTGGCCAAAGCCACAAAAAAGCGAAACACAAGACTGTCTTTGTGAGTGAGTCATTGAATCATTCACTGAACTGAATGACTGTTTTTGGACAAAATCTTTATCAAAAGAAGTTACTGCTGCTTGGAGATGGTGCAATGGTTAAGTCTATAACAGCTTTCTGTTGAGTTATTTTCTTTGGCGAAGCAAAAATAGACAAACAGCGACTAAAGTTGTTTGTAAAATGTTTGTAAAAGTTACTCTGTGTTTAGGTTTGCTTGTGTTATATTGCCTTATTGTCATGTCGAAAGGAGTTTTTTTTTTAAAATAGACCACCGCTATTTGTTGATCACTTAAAGGAAATCATTTTGTTGTTCACAGTCATGTGATCCTTGGTAGGGAGCTCAAGACTGATACTCAGTCTGGTCACTAATTATCCCACTGGAATTATATTATAAGGTGGAGGAAGAACGCCTGGAGTGAAGTAAGCAACAGTTTACCTATACCTACTCTATAGCTTATGATTGGTCAGATGAAATTAACGCTCCTCTTGAAATTTAACTACTAGATGGTTAGATTACTAGATGATTGTAGATGCTATAACTACACCACTTCATTCTAAATGCATTTTTTTTTCTGGAGTAAAATTGACTTTTTTTTGACATTGTCTGCTGTCTTTAGTCACTGCTCAGGATAGTCAGTAGTGAGGCATTTGGCACATGACCAAATGGTGCCAATAGGGTACCGCTAGTGGAACAGAAGTTGTTACTGAAGTAGTGAACATACTGATGAATGTCACAAGATTTTAAAAACAGTTTCAGGAATTCAAGCAATCTGCTCAATATTTCTTGGGATATAATGTGGGATTTTGTGTGTTTAAACTGACAGTAAATCAATACGTCTTTCATGGGCTCGGTGCAAATGCGTTAAAGTACACATTAACAAACTGCCTAAATGTCCCACTGATGCGTTTCTGCTGATGGTCTTTTGGGTGATTGGGTGCAGGTGATGCAGAGTGAGACCCCCCAGCTGGTGCTGTATTTAAGTTCATGTCTTATAGTCTAACTACTAATAATGGAAACCATATAGTAAAATTTTCCCCTTGATCCTACCTAAAGGCCTCTAAATCAGCTGTACAGGATGGACAAGTTCAGAAAGTTCAAGAAAATATGTTAGAGGGAAGAGGGGTGTTAAAAATGCAAACAGTCATTTTTCCTTCCATCACTCATTCACTGATAGTGTATCTGTTCAAGAGTCTTTCACAGGGCCAAAATTGGTTTTATTATTAGATTAGAAATCTTCAAACTAATACCTAGTTAAGTCAATTGTTTTTGCATAATTGTTTAATATTAACAAACAATTGTTTGATATTAACAATATATATATATATATATATATTTATTTAAATGTACATTAAATGTCTTTTACAATATTATTAAGCAATTATCATCACTGTTAATGAAAGTTTACCAATTATTTTATTAATAGCTGTTTTAAGTAAACACACACACATGTATATATTTAAGTAATATTTACATTGCATCTATGAACATTAAAATATATATATATATATATATATATATATGATGTATATTATATATGAATATATGTTTGTATATTTATATATACATATAAATATACACAGTACACACACACACAGTCTTTTATTTTGGATGCGATTAATCAATTTAACAGCACTAAATGAAACTTAATTAAATTAATTGAGCTGATAACTTTTCAACTTGAGTAGATAATAAGGTAATAGCTTTAAAATGTTTCTTTTTATTATTCATTTGTGTCTCTTTAATAATAATTTTTACGACTTTCACAGATTTCAGATTTCAGGCTTATCATATTGTGTATTGCACTTTTCATAACAGCTTACAATTGAGCATCCAAAGTGTAACTAATGGTTACATTTTCAATAAAAAAATAATTTTTTAAAATCAAAATTTTGGCCATGATCTTTATTGCCAGGACATGTTAAATCATAGATTATACCCTGAAAAATGCCACTTCAGATTATGTTTCAAGTAGTCAGGAGTGTCACTTTATGAAGAATCCTACATATGTTAATATCTAAGTTATGTATTCATTGTTTACAGAGCTATGGAGGCATTTGCAGTAGGCAGTTCAACTGTGACTAGAGTCAAAATTTGAGTTTCACCAGCAGATGGCATCGTTGTATGTTAATGGCTAGCGTGAGTGTTGAGTTCTATAAATCACTAGACAGCACGGGCCATGTGTTTGGGGACAGGGTCATGCTGAATACTGTGCCACTGCCAGAATCAACAGACGGATCCCTGATTCCATCTAAGTAATGCGGCTCATGAAAGGCCAAAGCCCTGTGATAAATCCATTACCCACAACTCCTGTAGTCATTGTCCCACCTCTTACTGACCTCCCAAAATAAACCCTAAAATCCTCCTCTCCCAGGGCTGGGAAACTCACTCGGACGTCCGATCAGCCGGAGAAATGTTCAACGCTTCATTTCAGGGCAAATGTATAAATACGTTTATAAGATCATCACTTGGTGTCCTGCGGTCTTTTATGACACCAATGAATGACAAAGTGAGGGTGAGAGACACAGTGAGCAGATTCCTGCGCCCCAGGCCCATTTATCAGCACGTTTGAAGTACCGGATTGACATGCAAAGCACATGAAGCACAACCGCGTGTGTCCAGAAGTCAGTCTGCAGCAAGAAATCAAGATAGCATTCTAATCTAATCTAAGTCTAATGTAAAGTAAATGTAAAGATGTTATTGAATGCATTATTTAAATAGTGCAATAGTGGGCGGTGCAGCATAGTGCTTGAAGACCTGGGCTGCTAAATGGACAGTTGCAGGTTCAAACCCCACAGGTGATCATCCATAAACTAATAACCTCGTGGAGTAAAACACTTGACCCCAAGTTACTCCAAAGGGACTGTACTTATAGTCTGTATCCTGTAAACTGCCTTGAATGAAAGCATCAATGAACTGACAAATCAGTAAACTGTTATTTAATTAACTGTACTTGCAGAGAGTATTATATTAATGAAATCAAAGTCTCCCTAAGTGTATTTAAAGAGAGTATACTTTCATAACTATGTTTCTTACACTTAAGTACACTTTTGGAATTTGTACTTTGAAATAATGTCAAATTTAAAAGTTCTACTTTGAAGAACATTTTAGATCATTATGTTTTAATAATCTTTTGTCATGCTTTAAGGGAATATACTTGATTTGATGTGCTGACTAACATACTAAAGCACAAGTAAAGTACTTAATTATAATTTTAACTGTAGTGTGTTATTCAGTATCAATTAAATACATAATTAAATACGTTTTAACAGAAAATGGCGTTGAAATGTACTTGGTTTGCCAATAATGCTTGGCAGTTTATTTGGCAGCAAAGTCAAAAGATGTAATTATAAAATTACATTTAAAGAGATAGTTCACCCCCAAATGAAAATTATATCATCACTGTCAAGTTGTTCCAAACATGTATGAGTTTCTTTTTTATCATAAATAAAATTTTGTGGGTAATCAAACTTTGATTTTTTTAGTCCGAAGTCCATAGGGACCATAAACTGTTTGGTTACTCACATCTTCAAAATATCTTCTTTTGCGGCTTTGTTATGTGTTTTTTATAAGTTAAACACAGTAACATCTAGGTTATGGTTATTAATGCATTTACTAATACATTTTTTAATGTTACATTGTATAACTTTGTTCCAACCCTGTTTGACTTTATTCTGTGGAACATACATTTTGAAAAAATCTGTGACTTTTAATATGGGCAAAAACAGTTAAAATGTTCTTTACAATGTCTTTTCTGCTGAAAAAATAGTCATACAGGCCTCAGATGATATGAGGGTGAATACATGATGACAGAATGTACATTTTTGGGTGAACTATCCTTTGTAATAAATTCATTTTATGAACATACTGTAAAGTATTACCTATTAAGACACCAGTCCAGTCCAGTCCTAAAATACAGTGAACACACCACTTACCATTTCCGCCTTCCTGTTGTCAGGTGGTGGAACCGAGCTCTGAATGGGTTCTGGCCGCACACTGGGTTCTTTCACTGACACAGAGGGAAGGCTGGTTCCCTGGTCTGCAAAGTACTTCCAACACCTGGTCCAAAATCAACAGCACATGTTGAAAAGCACTAACAGCGGGCCGTTGCACGCTGGGCGATGATGTCACCTGAGCCCGCCATACTGCAACACTATGACTTGTCAAATTAAAGAGAGAAAACCACAGAGATGTGTACCCCTTGGAAGCGACGAGGCCTTTTTCTCCTTTCCTTCTGGGAAATGGAGATTGTGTGTCGGGAGGCCAGTTTCCAGAATCCACCTGCTGCCAAGCTTTAATGGCGTGATAAACAAAGAGAAATCGTTAGAGAGCATTAAAAACACAGCCCCTAACTCGCATGTGACTTCGGTTTATGAGAAAGAGGCAAATGCCCTACTCTCTAAAAGCTAAGAATAGAGGCTCTTTATTTCGTTTATATATCAGTTTACAATTTATACAGTGCACTAAAGCGGAGAAATTGCAGCCTTGTAAACATTTTTTTTTTTATTAAGCATCCCTAAAGCAGCTAGAATTAGAATAAACTTTCACAACGGAGCAGCTACACGATACGGTCATAAAACAGCCAGTATAGTGTATGAAATAAGGCTTTAAACTTTCCACCAAGTGCTGACAAAAACAGCTTGTGTTTTGATCAAAAAACACTCACAGCAGTGGCTGGTTTTTATTTATTTATTTGTTTTATCTTTACTGTAGCAATGTTAGCATTCTTAAATGATCGTCCAACAGAGGGCAACACAGGCTCCCATATCAGATGAATGTACAAAATACAAGTGTAAACCAGCTTCAGAGCTCCATAATTGAGCCTCTGTACTCACATGAAATGACATTTCTTATTTTAACCATCACCCTTGTGCCCACAAGAATGATTCATCAATGCATGAAAATGCTGCTAAGTATAGGCCAAAACATAATCCTTGTCAAGTGTACAATATTAAATAAAGCCAATAATTTCAGCATCTGTTCTCATTATGCCTAAACGGAGAGTAATTGTTTTCAAATTTGAAAAATGTGGTGATGGAGCTCTCAGCTACTGCTAATGTGGCTGTTGTTATTTCAGAGGGACCCAGAGGAGTATTTAGGCAGCTGCCGAGGCCTCCGTCCCAGCCCTGGTATCATCCCCCCATCAGGCACTCCTTGAAGTGGTTTTATAAGACATGACGAGGGAGCCCGGGCCGAAAGTGATCAGCGGGCGACGCACATCTGAAACCCATTTCCCGCAATTAAAGGGGAGAGACTATCAGCTCTAAACATCGCCTGTTTCCACGGTATCGGTTCAAACATTCGCCTCGTGCACACATTCCCATAAACAGTGACAAAACATTTCCAAATATATTTGTTTAGAGAAAAAACACAGTGACCGTTCCAGCTGGGCCTGGAGGGGGGGGATTCCATGGATCAATAAAGGTCGTGTTTTTGACAGTGGTTTGAATGCTCGAGAGCGGTCCCAGCATCCACACCTGGGGTGGGACGGCTCTCGATGTGCGGCGGCGTGCGAGTGTGTGTCCGGCTCGAGAACCGCTTCCCCCGTCGATGCCTTCGCTGGTCGTTTTCTCTCTATTTATGAGCTCATCAGACTTCAAACACAATAAAACAAATACCAGACATGCAGCTAGCGGTATGGCAGACCTGATTGCTATCAGAAACTGCAATCAAGCCAATTTAACTTGAAAATGCATTGTTATAATTCCAACACGCAAAGAGATAGTAAACAGCTTTGACTTGGCATTGTTTGGTTCACTGCTCCTCATGCCGAAGTCCAAAAATGCTTTGGCTGAGAGCGTAATAACTTTTGAAACTAATTCTGTAATGATGGCTTTGTGAGATAAAGATTCGGTCGATTTGCTGAAGCAGCTCCATGAGACTCTTATATTCTTTCTTTAGTGCTTTTTGTCCATATTAAGGTGTTTATATGTGATAATGTGTGTATCATTAGGAATGGAGCAAAGGAGGACAGTTTAGACCATACATTGCATAAAAGGTTCATTATTACATCAGAAACTGTGAGCAACAACAAAATGATCCATAAAAGTCTAATCATGCATCATTATGCATCATTAAAGAAGATGTGTTCTAGGACCTTTAACTTGTGTATCTTGGCAGTAGCTGAAAAACAGCCTCATCTTTCCTCAGAAAATGACTAAGTGGAGTTTTATGCCAATGTTTAGTTGTTTAGACTCAAAATGTGGATTACAATAGATGACAAAAACAACATCTAATCAGTATTACTGTTAAGTAAAAACAGCTAAAACTATCACAAATTTTCATTAATAGGAATAAAGCTGAAATAAAACAAATATTAGATAAAAAAGTTCATAGGCTTTAAGTAAGTACTAAAACTGAAACTAAGCTAAAATTAAAACTGAAAATAGAAACTACACTACACTAATATAACACTGGATCTAAACCATCTACAAGTAAATACATTTTATATAAAAATGTATATATATATATATTTATTGTCATTTAGAATTGAGCATGTGTAAACTTTAAAGCATTTGGGACTGTAAAATTAAGCACTGCCAGAATGTTAATTAAAAAAAATGATTAAAGATGTCTTGTGTCTAATGAACACTCCAAGAGGCTTTAGCTCAGTCATATGAAACAGATTTCCCTGTGGTCAGACATGCGCTCCTTGGTGGAGGGCAGATGTCTCTGTGGACTCAACCACTTGATTTTGAAAGACAGAAATGTCAAAAGCTGAACTGTCATGGGGGGATGATCCTGGTTCATCTTTGGGGCAAACTGTGTGTAAGCTCATTACAAATAATAGACAAGAGCTGTTCCTCTGCTAAGTAGACTTGTGTCTGGACACAGCGATGAGATAGAAATGCAGAGAGGATTACTTTACTGTATAAGGACAGATGGCTAATCCACAGTATGAATGAAATTGTAATATAATACAGTATAATAAAAATGATATTATATAATGGAGAATTGCCGGATAATATACTATCAAACAAGTAGCATTTAACTTAATGATTTAATTTCATATTTTATAATAATTCAATTTAATTGCATAAACACATTTTTCTTTGAAGCAAAACATGTTACAAAAAGAAGTTTTCAAAAGATAAAACACACATGTAGTATTGAAAATAAATATGAAAAGTGTTTGGAAACTGGTTATGAAACAAACATACTATTTAATGTGATGAAGTGCTCCTACAAGAACACGTACTGGATGTGAACATGATTTCATACATCCCTTAAAGGGATAGTTTACCCAAAAATGAAAATTACCCTATGATTTACTCACCCTTAAGCCATCCTGGGTGTGTATGACTTTCTTCTTTCAGATGAAGGCAGCCAGAGTTATATTAAAAAAAGTCCTGGCTCTTCCAAGTGTTATAATCTTGGAATCTGGCTGTTGAGGTTTTGAAGTCCAATAAAGTGCATCTATCCATTATAAAAAGCACTCCACATAGCTCTGGGGGGTTAATAAAGGCCTTCTGAAGCGAATCGATGCATTTGTGTAAGAAAAATATCCATATTTTAAACTTTATAAACTGTAATCTCTAGCTTCCGCTAACTTTCCTATGCGTGTTCACGAGAGAGTGACGTTCCAGCGGATGACGTAGGCGTAGTGTGAGAACCAAGTTTTGTTTACAGCAAAGGAAAACCAGTCTCCTCTTGGCTTATATTGAAATCCTCCAACATTTTTTTTTTTTTTTTTTTTTCTACAAATCCTTGTTGTGTACTTCTAATGTGTGTCCGGTGTTTCGTTTTGCTCTCTCCATTGCGCTTCTCACCGGAGCTTATGCTACGGTCCTACGTCGTCTGCTGGAACGCCACTCTCTTGTGAACACACGTAGGACAGTTAGCGGAAGCTAGAGATTACGGTTTATAGTTTTAAATATGGATATTTTCTTACACAAATGCATTGATTCACTTCAGAAGGCCTTTATTAACCCCCTGAGGCCATGTGAAGTACTTCTTATGATAGATGGATGCACTTTATTGGACCTCAAAATCTCAACACCCATTCACTGCCATTATAAAACTTGGAAGAACCAGGATATTTTTGAATACAACTCCAATTGTATTCATCTGAAAGAAGAAAGTCATATATATCTTGGTTGGCTTGAGGGTGAGTAAATCATGGGGTAATTTTCATTTTTGGGTGAACTATCCTTTTATATCCCAGAGAAAAAAAAAAATGTTTCCAGATGCCATTTTAAATACTTAGTGTACAAATGTCTAATTTTAGGCCTAAAGCTAAAAGAAAATTTGACAGATACAAGAGTTCACATTCTGTGATTTTCTTTCACTGAGTGTAGATAGCGCTCCATCAGCTCCTTTAAGTCTACAATCCTGTTACATTTACGGCGAAAGGAGGGCAGCAGCATGTGCCAGTGTTAGCCCATAAAATGGCCAGCAGTGAGGCCTCTGGTCGCTGTAAGGCAATATGAGCATCTCAGCGAGAGCCTGCTAGACTCATCCATCTCTGTCCAGCAGCATTGTCTGCCTGCTGGCTGGAGCTGCATCTGGTGTCACCGTCTCTGGGAGAGTCTGCCTGCAGCCCCATAAACATACTAATCATTAACACAAGCCGCTTTAGCCAAGAGCGCTACACTCCCACAGCTGCCGAGAGCACTAAAGGCGCACATAAATCTGTCCTGAGAGAAGCGAGCGGAGGACACGCTCTCTGGTGGGCACTGGGAAAACGGACATTTGTTGCCGTTGGGATGGTTGCCGTTGCTGACGGGAACAAAGGTAACCTTTTGGACTACGGAGAGGGTTAGGTACCTCGTTGGGCCATATGGTTTCATGTGTTTGTGCTTACATTGAGCTTTCCAATGAGTTACCAAGCCTATCTGTTCCAGACCAAAAATTTGGAATGATACATGTCGTTAAAATACACGCAGATGCTCCAGATGTTGATTATTTTTGTGCTGGCCTGAACTATGAAAAATGGGTCAAGGGTAATGCAGCATTTTGCCCCACTGAGAATTACTTGACTCTTTCACATTATTTGATTGTTTTCCGTATTTTCATAACTTCATGCCATCTTCTGCCATGCTTGCTTGGCAGCCAATACCGTCACTGTTATGAAGCAGCAATAATTGCAGATGCCCAGAAGGAAAATACAGCTGCATAAAATAGCACAGAGACACGTATATCATCAGCTCATCAACTGCTGCAGAAAATTGAACCAATCAGAGGTGATGAGCTTAAATAGTTTGTTTGTGCGGTTTCTGAAGGCACCAGAAGGCAAAAACGTTTCCAGTCTTTGGCACAATATCAGTAGGATGCTTTGTGCCTGTAGGGTTTCTGTGAAGCTTTTGTTAAGAGTGAAAAAATAAACTATACCTAGTTTATATGTTATACAAGTAATGTACCTAACATTGAGACTGCTTAATACGCTTAATACGTATTTGTTTATTTGAGCTCTGGAACAAGACTATTTGCTATTGAGCCAACTAGTGATGCAGTTTCTATTAGCCCAGCTGTCACCCATGAAAAGGTGAGCTTAACTTTTAGACATGTAATGCTCATTGTGTCCTGTAGAGGGGGCACAACCTAAAGCTCTGCACTAAAAGCCCTCTAGTGATGCTGAACCCACCTGCCTGCCAGATGTCATTGTGCTTGTCCTCCATGATTCATAGAGCTTGTGTTTTTTTATTCTCTTTTTGCCCTAACCGCTGATGGTATTTCTCATACCCTGGTATATGTTTACAGTAGCGTATTAACCTTGAAGAAGGTGAGGCGAGGTAAGGGAAATTACACCTGATGACAGGGCGACTTTGGGGAATCCCAGATACGTCACTTTGCTGAGGGTACGAGGTTATGGTATTTCAAACTCTCCATATCAACATTTACGCACCTGAAAGTTTTAACACCTATACATCGTTTGGCACATACTGTATGCTGTGATTATTGTGGTTGTCATGGAGATCCAGGTGTGTGTGATTTCTGCAATATATTTTTGTTGCATTTTAAAGCAGTTTCGTTTTAAAAGTCACACCCCATCTGAGTTTGGAAGTGATGCAGGTCTTGGTATTATTTATGTGCACTATACATTTTTTTATTCACTCTTTTGTCATTGTTTACTCACCAACGTATCATACCATAAGTTATGAAACTTTCGCTTATCAAGTGTTTTTTTTTTTTTTAAACATGATGATGAGTGATTGATTGAATGATTTTAAGCTGCTGGCTGATTCTGTAGTTGTCTTGAGCTTATACTTATACCTATTGGTGTGGATGCAGTATTATGCAAAAGCAAGTTTTTGTTACATAGAAAATGTTCCATTTATGCTCTGCCATTCTTAATTTATTCCACTAGGGAACATATTTCTGAAAGAAAGCAAGTTGCATTCAAAAGGTCATGTGATTTCAAAATGACTGCTCCTATGAGGCAACCTGCTCCTGTAAAACAAAACAAAACAAAACAAAACAAAACAAAACAACAAAAAACCCGGCTTCATCTTATGTGAGTGCATTTGAAGGGTCAGTTCAGTTCCAAAACAGAAATGTACAGATTTTTACTCACCCCCAAGTCATCTAAGATGTTAATGTCTTTTTTTCTTCAGTCAAAAAGAATTTCAGATTTTTGAGGAAAACATTCCAGGATTTTTCTCCATATAGTGGACTTAAATGGGGATCGCCCTGGTGAAAAAACCAGCATATGCTGGTAAGTATGTTTTGATGCTGGTTTAAGCTGATCCTTAGTCACGTAGGAAAGGTTACGCGTGACATAGGCGGAAGTACTGACCCAGTGTTTACAAAGCAAACGTGCAAAGAAAGTCAATCGCCCTTTACAAGGTAAAACAACGTCAGACAATTTTGTAGTTGGAGGAGAAAATGAGACGAAGAACTAACCACACGTGACCTTTCCAATGTGATTATGTAATGCATTAAAGGATAAGTTTAGTTCCAGAACAAAAATTGACAGATAAGGTACTCACCCCTTGTCATCCAAGATGTTCATGTCTTTCTTTCTTCAGTCATAAAGAAATTTTTTTTTTTTGAGGGAAAAATGTCAGGATTTTTCTCCATATAATGGAGTGATATAGTGCCCCGATTTTGAACTTCCAAAATGCAGTTCAAATGCGACTTCAAACAATCCCAAAAGTTGTAAACGATCCCAGCCGAGGAAGAAGGGTCTTATCTAGCAATACGATTGGTTATTTTCATAAAAATAATACAATTTATATACTTTTTAATGTCAAACACTCGTCTTGTCTCACTCTGCCTGGACTGTTTTTTCTCGGTTCACGTTAGGGTATGTCGATAAACACCCATCTCATGTTCTCCCTCAACTTCCAAATCGTCCTATATGGCTGTTTTACCTTTTTTGTTGAGGGTGTTTGATCTTCTTTGCATGTTCAGTTTGCAAAGACTGGGTCGGTACTTCTGCAGTGATGTAGGATGATTTTGAAGTGATTTTTGAAGTTGAGGGAGAAAATACGATTGGAGTTTTTTTTACATACCCTAACTGTCTTGAGCCAGAATACACAGAGTTCAGGGAGAATAGGACAAGACGAGTGTTTGAGATTAAAAATAATTAAATTGTATTTTTTCAAAGAAAAAAACAGATCGCTTCGCTAGATAAGACCCTTATTCCTCAGCTGGGATCGCCCATCTCATTTTCTCCTCCAACTTTAAAATCATCCTGATTCGCTGTTTTACCTTTATTTGTAAAGGGCGTTTGACCACCTTTGCACATTCACGTTGTAAACACTGGGTCGGTACTTCTGCAGCAATGTAGAACGAATTTGTAGTTGGAGGAAAAAATGAGATGGGAGTTTTTTGACCTAACCTAGAAATTTTTTAGAAAATGACCCATTGTTTTGCTAAATAAGACCCTTATTCCTCAGCTGGGAGCCCTTTGAAGCTGCATTGAAACTGCATTTTTATTCTGGAAGTGAACTAATCCTTTACTTTTCAAAGTCATGTTCATTATATGTAAAGAGTCTTGGCCTTGATGGATTTTCAGATTTTACCTCAACAAGATGGACTGGAGTTGCGTTGTGGATTGCTGTGATATTAGTTGTTCGAACTTTGACGGCACCAATCAACCTCAGAGGATCCGTTGGCGAACAAGTACTGCTAAGTTTCTGTAAATCTGATGAAGAGACAAACTCATCCACATCCTACATGGCATGAGGGTGAGTACATTTTCAGCAAATTTTCATTTTGGGGTGAACTGTTTCTACAGAGTGATTGCAGAATATGTAAAAATGCAGAAAGCCCTGCTACCATCTGCCTGTAAAGGTGAAAAACAATTTTGTTCTAGTTGGTTGAAGCACTAAGCACAAGCTCAGAGTAATTATCTCCTATTTACTGATGAAAGCAGCTCGCAGTACATGAGCGACTTGGAAAAGAGGCAGAGTAATCCTCAGAGTGTTTTACAGTAGACTATAATTGCTTGCTTACTGTCAAGGAAACATGCCAAGCACAATACTAATTTGATTACCTGTGGTATGAAATGACTTAAAGTTTGCTTAACTTCGCTGTGTTACCGTCCAGTAAACACTGCACTCGCATACAATTTGGCAGCGAGAGTTTGAAGAGCTTACGGGAGCCAGAAGTATAATTCTGAATGATTCACGACAGAAATGGAGCATCACTTAATGAATTGCTTACACAAACATGTTCCATGTTGTTATGGAGACTGTCTTTTTTTGTGCCCGGCATAGTAGCGTCGCGATACATTAGTCAGCACTGGCGTAATTTTAGCACATTCGTTTTACACAGCATACGAGCAAGTATGCTAATACACATTTTTGTTGTGAGTCAAAAGAGGGAAAAAAATGGAAAAGCACAGGACAGTGTGGCCAGCGAAAGTATTTCTGCAGCTGGTAAACAGAACATGTGCATGTTTTCTTGTGTATTTTGAGATTTCACTAGATTCTCAGATATTAAACGTTCAAATGAATGAGTCCATGGCAGTTTTTATTTACACAACCGCAAGCTGGCAGGGCTAGAAAGAGCAGCCCTGTCCCTACGAAAGGAACGGTCTTTAATATTTGTCGAGAAAGCCACAGCGAGGGTGTTCCCCCCAGATCGGTGGCCAGCTGTGGTGGCTGGAGCCTATAGGCCGTTTGATCCCTGGTAAAGCTGAACTTCCCTCTGCCTTCCGAGTTCAAATGCTCCGGGTCGCCTGCTGGAAACGTTACGGTTCCGTCAGCAGCAGCGGAGCGGCCCAGCTGCTCGCGGGCCACCGCCGCCAGAACCACGCCAGATACTCGACATGTGTCATAGCCACAATTTACTGAGAGCAGTGTTGTGTAACAGATATATGATACCACAGTACTTATACAGTTATTTTTAACATGGTCAGTCTCCTGCCAGCAGCAATTAGGAACATCACATCTATGGGAAGCCCAAAGAGCCACAGAGGCTGATAGGACCGCTGTCAGTTGAAATAGGATGTTTTCTGTGTTCACTGTGGGACAAACACATGCTTTTCTCGCCATCTCCCTATTAGCCTCGAGCAAACACATGATTGGATCTTATCCATGTTCCTGTTTTTCCTTCTGTTTTTTTTGTCAACAGCAAACAGTACTTCAGTTTGTCTTAATCATGTTTGAAATTCGCTTTAATGATCCTGATGACAAGCCCAGGGTCCTTTTTTTAATCAAGAAATGTGTGCCGTGATACATGGGAACAAACACAGTACACCGAAAATTAAGACAAGCTGGATCATGGATTTCTGCAAAAGACTTTACGAGTCCAGGGATTAAGCAAAACAACAATGGAATGAATTAAAGAGATTTAGGAAACAAAGGAGGATTATATCATTACGAGAAAAGTTAGGTTTGATGGCAAGATACTTTTAACTATATCCGATAGTAAATAGCAAAAAGTAATGATATCGATGACACATGGGTCACTTTGTCACAAAGCTCTTTCTTTTGTTTTGTTTTGTTTTGTTTTGTTTTCTTTTCTTTTCTTTTCTTTTCTTTATTTTTTTTGTCTGGATCTGTTAATAGTGATTTATATATACAGTTATATATACAGTTAAATACACCACTTCTGTGATAAGTATGTCTTTTGTGGGGGCAAGTACAGATGAGGTCAAAAGTTTACATACACCTTGCAGAATCTGCAAAATGTTAATTATTTTACCAAAATAAGAATAAGAAATATATTCTTAATACTGTGTTGTTACCTGAATGACCCACAGCTGTGTTTTTTGTTTAGTGATAGTTTTTCACGAGTCCCTTGTTTGTCCTGAACAGTTAAACTGCCCACTGTTCTTCAGAAAAATCCTTCAGGTCCCACAAATTCTTGGATTTTTCAGCATTTTCATGTATTTGAACCCTTTCCAACAATGACTGTATGATTTTGAGATCCATCTTTTCACACTGAGTACAACTGAGGGACTCATATGCAACTATAACAGAAGGTTCAAACGCTCACTGATGCTCCAGAAGGAAACGCAATGCATTAAGAGCCGGGGGTGAAAACTTTTGGAATTGGAAGATCAGGGTAAATTTAATTTGTTTTGAATTCTGGGAAACATATCTTCTGTAGCTTTTGAAGGGCAGTACTAAATGAAAAAATATGATATTTAGGCAAAATAAGAAAAATGTACACATCTCCATTCTGTTCAAAAGTTTATATCCCTGGCTCTTAATGCATCAAATTTTCCTTCTGAAGCATCAGCGAATGTTTGAACCTTATTTAATAGTTGCATATGAGTCCTTCAGTTGTCCTCAGTGTGAAAAGATGGATCTCCAAAATCGTACAGTCATTGTTGGGTTCGAATACACAAAAATGCTACACAGCTGTGGATCATTCAGGTAGCAACACAGTATTAAGAATCAAGTGTATGTAAACTTTTGAACGGGGTCATTTTTTAACTATAATTTTCTCTTGTGGACTATATGTAAACATCTGTTATGTGAAATATTTTATTCAGGTTAGTACTACATAAAAAATATCATGCGTTTTGTATGATCCCTCATATTTTGATAAAATAATTAACATTTTGCAGATTCTGCAAGGTGTATGTAAACTTTTGACCTCAACTCTGTGTAATCCTTACTGTCATTTTAATGAAGGAAGACTTTAAGAACCTTTAATATGACAAAATTGGTTATTGTTATTTATTTATTTATTATTTATATTTTAAATATATTAAAAATTAAATGTAAAGAATAACCCTGCTCATGAATATTTTAAAGATGTTCAGATATCAGATATTTTGATATTTTATGACAAACAAACGGCTTTTTCGGTGTGTAAAATCAAGTGTTGTGTCCCTCCAAATACAATTATATTTATGAATTAATATCAAATTATTTGGGTCCCACTTCATATTGAGTGGACTTAACTACTGTGTACTTACATTTAAATTAATCATTTGATACAATGCACTTACTGTGTACATAGATGTTTTTACATTGTACTTATATTTTAAAAATACCAGCATGTAATTACATCTGTAAGTAGTTTCTGTAATTACTTTTATAATTACACTGTTGACCCATCCCATACAACCAAACCTGTCTCTAACCTTACCTGTATCCCACCTCAATAGCAGCAAAAGTGTTTTGCAGTACAGTATTAACACAATAAGTACATTGTACTTATGTTTGATGTACATAGTAGTTAAGGCCACCTAATATAAAGTGGGGCCAATATTTGTAAAACCATGAAAAAATGTAAAAAATGTTTTCTAAAGTAATGTTTAAGATGTACACACTCACATTTGTGTAAGTTTTTGCTTTTTACTTTATGGTTACCCCATATGACATTTCAGACTTATTTGAAACCAACATGAATACAAAGACTACATTTCTTTGTCATGGATTTTCTTATTTGTCATTGGCCCACATGTTACTATAATACCTCTGTAAATAGAGGGGTTAGCTTTAGGAAGCTTGGTCGTCTGCACACAGGCTGAGTGGGAAGTGAATCATTCCCTACAGACCACAGAGCATCTCACAATGATGAGTGTGTGCACCGGCCCCCTCGTGTTCCCATAGAGTCATCCTCATACCCTCTTTGCCCATAGACGTGTGTGTGAAGCAGTGCTACCACATCAGTGCTGGCCCAATGCAGCCTGCCTACATTCCCCTGACACGCACACGTCTGAATGCTGGATGCCCCACCCAGCTAAAGACCGGAGGCAGTATTCAGACCCAAACACAACTACAACATGCAGTCGTAGGAAGTTGCGAAGAGCTGCACTTGCATGCAGTCTAAAGTGGGGGCTTGTTTACTGCTATGTAGTGTACGCTTGTAAAATAACCAAAAGTGATAGTAAGATGACGGTCTGAAACATCTGATGTAATATCATGATCGTGTAAGTCAGTCGATGAAAGCGTGGTGGCAAACTGAGATGCCGTCTAGCACTGTGTTAGAAAGAGTATGAAAGAGTATGAAAGAGCAGACCTCCGTCTTGTCGCCAAATTCCACGGGTGATAGTAAACGACAGATCCTGAATCACTGAATGCTTAGACGTGTTATGATGTGAGAGAGTGCACATCTTCAGTATAGCTCAGCTCTGAAAGGCGTTTAGCAATCTGATGATACTTTTGCTTTTTGCACGGCTTGATTCTGAAATACTTGATTCTGGTGAGTCGAGGGTCTGGCTCATTCTGCTGAGGCATTCTGCAGTCAAATAATTTTAATAGTGACCACTAGATTATATACAAACCTGTAGCCTCTTTCTTCTCACATGCACTACCATTAAAGGAGAAGTCCACTTCCAGAACAACAATTTACAAATAATTTACTCACCCCCTTGTCATCCACGATGTTCATGTCTTTCTTTCTTCAGTCGTAAAGAAATTATGTCTTTTGAGGAAAACATTTCAGGATTTTTCCCCATATAATGGACTGCTATGGTGCCCCGATTTTGAACTTCCAAAATGTTTAAATGCGGCTTCAAACGATCCCAAATGCGGTTGTAAACGATCCCAGCCGAGGAAGAAGGGTCTTATCTAGCGTAACGATCGGTTATTTTAATAAAAAATAATACAATTTATATACTTTTTAATGCCAAACGCTCGTCTTGTCTTACACTGCCTGGACTGTTTTTGTTCCTGTTAATGACAGTTAGAGACGGAAGACCCTTCTTCCTCGTCTGGGATCATTTACAACCGCATTTGGGATCGTTTGAAGCCACATTTAAACTGCATTTTGGAAGTTCAAAATCGGGGCATCATAGCAGTCCATTATGTCGGGAAAAATGCTGAAATATTTTCCTCAAAAGACATAATTTCTTTACGACTGAAGAAAGAAAGACATGAACATCATGGATGACAAGGGGGTGAGTGAATTATTGTTCTGGAAGTGGAGTTCTCCTTTAAAAAGGATGGGGTCAGTAAGATTCAGCAATGTTGCATTAAATTTAAATTAAAAGTGACCGTGAAGACATTTATAATGTTAGGAAATATTTATATTTAAAAAATTCAGTTTTTTTGTGCAGGATTGCAGTTGCAGGATTTTTCTCCATATAGTGGACTTCAATGGGGATCAATGGCTTGAAGGTCCAAATTGCAGTTTCAATGCAGCTTCAAAGGGCTCTACACGATCCCTAGCGAAACGTTCTGTCATTTTCTATGACATCACACTAGGGCTGCACGATTAATCGCACGATATTGTGAGGCGCGCTTAGTCAGTGAAGCCGGTACTTTGATTAGTAGTAAAGCTCCATCACGTGCATTCAGCTGGAGCGGCAATTAATACACAGAGCTGTAAATCATTGACAAGCTACACCAAATCGCGCTCAAAATCGCATTCGATTAAGCGCGCCTCACAATATTGTGCGATTAATCGTGCAGCCCTACATCACACATTATGTAAACACATTGGAAAGGTCACTCGTGGTTAGTTCTTTGTCTGTGTACTTGATTCAGAAAGGTAGGGTAGGCCGAAAATTAATTTTCTTCTCTAACTTCTTTAAAAATTGTCTGTCATTGTTTTACCTTTTTTTTGTAAAGTGCATTTGACTTTTTTTGCACATTCGCTTTGTAAACACTGGGTAAACACTGGTAAACACTTTTGCCTATGTCACGTGTGACCTTTCTGAATACATAATGCATGAAGTTGTGAAAGTCGTAGAAAATAACCGATTGTTTCGGTAGATAAGACCTATATTCCTCGGCTGGGATCGTGTAGCGCCATTTGAGGCTGCATTGAATCTGCAGTTTGGGCCTTCAACCCATTGATCCCCATTAAATTCCACTATATGGAGAAAAATCCTGGAATGTTTTTCTCAAAGGACTTAATTTCTTTTCGAATGAAGAAAGAATAACATGAACTTCTTGGATGACATGGGGGTGAGTAAATTATCAGGAAATTTTCTTTCTGGAGTGCACTAATCTTATAATATTTTCAACATTGAAGTGTTTCTTGAGTAAATGTTACTTTGATTAAAACATACAACAGTTAATTTAAATTATAATGTTTCACAGTATTACTGTTTTACTGTATTTTGATCAGGTAGATGCAGTCTTGGTGAGCATGAGAGAATAATTTCAAAAACATAAAAAAATCGATCCAACCCCAAATCTTTTAAGTGCTAGTGTAATTTTTTACTTAAAGGACACCAATTATGCCCCTTTTTACAAGATGTAATATAAATCTCAAGTGTCCCCAGAATGTGTCTGTGATGTTCTCAGCTCAAAATACCCCACATCATTTATTATATAATTAAAAAAAAAAAATGCTGTTTTGAGTGAAAGCAGAAACAGGCTGTTTTTTTTGCATGTCTCTTTAAATGCAAATGAGCTGCTGCTCCCCGCCCCCTTTTTCAGAACAGGGCTGTGACATTTTGGCTTGTATCTCAGATATCTGCCAAAAAACATCTGTTTGGTTTTGATGATCATGTATATCATGCTGAAATCATGCGTTTTAAAGCCATATCGGTTTAAATTTCTGATATATGTTTTCTGGACACACACATCTGAAGCGCGCAATCAGGAAGCGGCTGTCACACGGCATGTAAGTACTAAACTGAGTACTCTTTCAGACACAAGTTTATGTTAAAAACACACATGAGTTACAAAAAGACGGTCGGTTATGTCTGTGAAGTTTTACCAGCTGGGAAAGAAATTACATGTTTATTATTAGATCGGTGTATTAAGTGACAGCAACATAATATACAGTACCTATACTGCTATTGCATTCCACACTGTTAATATGACCCAAACAGTAAAATAAAAGCAGAAAATCACTCACTGCTCTGACATCACGCGTCACCACTTCCGTGACTTTTGGGTCCAAGTGCTTTATCAGATGCCACAAGAAAACAACAAACGGTGGTAATATACACTCACAGATAATACTCACAGATAATACTACCAAAAAAACCCCAATAATCCTCCCCTGTAACTTCATGTTGAAATCCCAGATAGCCAGACAATGAAAATATAAATAAATATAAAAATGATTTGTGTTTGGGATTCTGTAAGTACAGAGAATAAACAGTATGAATGAACAGCGCTCATAAACGGCTGTTAAGATAGTATTCTCAAGTGAAACGAGTTGAGGCTTGGACCCGAAAACAGCATTTGTTGGGCGCATTACATCACCACTTAACAAGCGGATAGCTGTAATAAGATGAAAATGAAAAGATATTTCTTACTTGAAAGTTGCTCTGGCGTGAAGATAAACATGTCGGAGTGTGTTTGGCTCTCTCAGGTAGTGGCCTCTGTTAATACGGCTGTGTCAGTTAACTATCGTGGCTGGGCCTGGTAAAGTGTCACTCTTTACGGATTTTGTGATCAGTAAGCTCTGAGACACTCCTTATGATTTATGGGGATTAAAAAAACGGAGCGGGCAGATTTTTATCATTATAGGGTGGTTGTGTACCCACACTACCAACACACATTTATGTTCAAACAACATGTTAAAGTGAATTTTGCATAATAGGTGTTCTTTAATATAGTATTTTGCTTTTTAATTATCTATTTGTGTAGTTACTGTATAATAAGTGGGATAAAATGTAGTCAGACAGTTGCAAAATAACCCTTTCTGAGAGTGATGCAAGACCCCCTACAAGACCCCCCACTCTGCCTTGGTTTGTTATGTGATAATGACCGGCTGACTGCACTTTATCGTTAACTTTTAGGACAATGCAATCTAGTCAGCGAGCCTCTTATCAGTATAATAGGTAGTCTGAATACCTGGCCAGAATAAGCAGCAAAGTGGAGCAACCTATAGTCAAATGTTTGTCTCAGAAAGGCTAAATAAAGGGTAAAAACAGAAAAAGAGAAAAAGACATTTGAAAACTGTCATTAAAGGGACAGTTCAGCCAAAAATGAAAATTCTGTCATTAATTACCCTTATTTTGTTCCAAACCTGTAAAATCTTCGTTCATCTTCGGAACACAAATTAATATATTTTTGATGAAATCCGAGAGATTTCTGACCCTGCATAGACAACAATGCAACTGACACGTTCAAGACCCAGAAAGGTAGTAAGGACATTGTTAAAACAGTCCATGTGAAATTAGTGGTTCAATCGTAATGTTATGAAGCCACAAGGTTACTTTTTTTTAACAACTTCAGTAATTTCTTCTATTCCGTGTCCGTCTTTTGACGTGCATTCATGAGAGTATCATGATGCATGTATGCGTTTCTGCTGACGCAGGAGCCGGCATTCTGGCATAGAACCTGGATGCCCTAGGCCTTGTTAACAAGCAGAGGAATGCATACGCATACAAGTGATGAGGAAAAGATTACATTGTTTAATAAAGTCATTAGTTTTCTTAGCATACAAAAATTATTTTTTTGACTTTATAAAATTGAACCACGGTTGAACCACTGATGTCACATGGACTGTTTTAATGATATTCCTACTACCTTTTTGGGCCTTAAACGTGGTAGTTGTGTTGCTGTCTATGCAACAATGTTAAATAAGATGTTATATGTAAATGTATGCAGTTTGACCCTGCAGGTAAATAATGACATACAAAACAACAGAATCCTAGTCGAAGAGATACATATGACTTGCACTGTAATTCTTTGAATTATGTATTCTGTATTTTACAAAACTAAATGAATTATCGTCCCCTATGATACATTAAACCTACGAGATTACCATAACTAAGACACTATTAGCCTGCTAGTCTGACATACAGCATGTCTTGAGACTGAAAGTAGTTCCAAGTGGAGACGCAAGATATTGCCATTTTGGGGGAGATGTGAGTGAAATAGAGTGTCAGTTAAATGAACTGCTGAAGACTGATGAACCTCTCTTGAACTCCAAAAGAACAATAGAAATGTTTTTAAAATAGTTCTGGCAGATTTGTAGCTAATAATTAAAGTTATATATTACCAGCTCAGTCCAGCTAAGTGTTAATAGGTATTTTATGAGGCAATAACACACAGGTGTGCTCTGTGGAGTCAGACGCAATGACACTTTCTAAGAAACTTCTCCTCTCAGCACTGCTTCTGCATGGAGAGCTGCCAGCGACGAGACAGGAAACCCAACTGTAAATTAAAAGTTAATTAACATTAACGTGACAGTCGATCAGTTAAACAGAAGAAAACCTCAGATGTAAAGCTGAGGCACTGCCATTGTTTGCTTTCTCTGAGTCTCCCGTCCCCTCTTGATCTGAGACTTTCCCCCATGTGAACAGGTCTGCCCTTAAACGTCCTGCTCCAAGCACAAAGCGCTGCCTTCATTTGATCTTTCTCCACTTCAGACATGACAAAGGAGCTGTATGGTTGTAATTAGTGTGAGGAGGAGAGGACACACCTCCCTCGCTCTCTCCCTCCTCCCCAGCTGCCGTCCAGGAGCTCAGATGAAAGGCTGGCTTTAGTGATTCAGATCTAAGTGATGTGGTCCAAAGCGGCAGCAACAACAGCAGGTTCACATGCCGGCCCCATAAATTGGCACCAAAGTGCACATGGAGCGTGGCGCTGGCTGATGAGTTATAAAAGACCCCGGCTTATCATCTGGATACAATTCTATCATTACAGCTTACTGCTGTCTGCGAGTGTGGGCACAGCTAAACATTCAGCTGATAGCGGTTGGAGAATGGCCCTCGTCCACCCGTGCAGACGAGGGGGCGAGATTGCGAAGCCACACAAGATGCCGTTCGGTGGGAAAAAGAGTCTGCAGCGCGAACCTGTGACGCGACCCCTCCTGACCTCCGGTTCGCCTGTAGGTCGGCCACGAAATGACAAAATAATTCACACGGGCGGTTACCGTAAAATCCACTCCCTCGTTCCCATCTTCTGCTAATTGAAAAGAGGGAAGTCATTCGGCTCTAATTATGTTTGGACAGTGATTGAATGCCGAGCTGCAGACGGATGGCAGCTGGAATCACACAATTAGAGAGGATAATGTTTACAAACATATATAGGACAGCGAAAGAACTGATATGCTGCTGTAAAAAATGTGAAAACGTAGGCCAGTTTTAAGCACCTGTGGATTCTTTAAGGAATATTCCAGGTTCAGTACATTAAGCGCAATCAACAGCATTTGTGGCATAATGTTGATTGCCTTTTAAAGAGCAAGAATCAAGGTTTAGTGAGGCACTTGAAAAGTAAGTAAAACAAGCCAGTTGTTGAGGATTTAAAAGCAGAAATGTGAAGGTTATAATTTTCTTAAAGCATTCTTGTTTTTAAAAAATGGTGTATTATCTGAGTTGTTGTTTATGGAACCCTGTTTCTGCCACTGAATAAGAATAACAAAAAGGTATTGTGAGATTCCTCAGAATTGCTCAGAACTCAGAATTGCAAGATTTAAACGCGCAGTTCTGAAGAAAAAAGTCAGAATTGCGAGATATAGACTGGCAATTTTGACATTTTCTTTCTCATAATTTGTATATAATTTGAATTTGTATCTTGCAATTCTGACTTTTTTCTTGCAGTGCAAGTTCATATCCCACAATTATTTCCTGAACTGTGAGATATAAACTTGCAATTCCAAGTTATAATGTCCAATTCTGAGGAGGGAAAAAAAGACAGATAATTTCTCAGAATTGCAAGTATATATCTCTCAATTTTGACTTACTGTAATAGTTTGCAGTTGCATGCTATAAAGTCAGAACTGTGGTTTGTGGTCACCCAATTCTGAAGAAAAAACGTCAGAATTAATAGTTTGTATCACCCAATTCTGAGGAAAAAAACAGAATAACAAGTTTGTATCACCGAATTCTGAGAAAATGTCAGAACTGAGTTTGTATCACCCTACTCTGAGGGGAAAAGTCAGAATTAATAGTTTGTATCACCCAACTCTGAGGAAAAAAGTCAGAAATACAAGTTTGTATCACCCAGTTCTGAGGAAAAAAGTCAGAATTAATAGTTTGTATCACCGAATTATGAGAAAAAAGCCAGAATTGAGTTTGTATCACCCAACTCTGAGGAAAAAAGTCAGAAATACAAGTTTGTATCACCCAGTTCTGAGGAAAAAAGTCAGAAATACAAGTTTGTATCACCCAACTCTGAGGAAAAAAGTCAGAAATACAAGTTTGTATCACCCAATTCTGAGGAAAAAAGTCAGAATTAATAGTTTGTATCACCCAATTCTGAGGGGAAAAGTCAGAATTAATAGTTTGTATCACCCAATTCTGAGAAAATGTCAGAACTGAGTTTGTATCATCCAGTTCTGAGGAAAAAATTCAGAAATACAAGTTTGTATCACCCAATTCTGAGAAAAAGAAGTCAGAATTAATAGTTTGTATCACCCAATTTTGAGGAAAAAAGTCAGAATTAATAGTTTGTATCACCCAATTCTGAGAAGATGTCGGAATTGAGTTTGTATCACCCAGTTTTGAGAAAAAAGTCAGAATTAATAGTTTGTATCACCCAGTTTTGAGAAAAAAGTCAGAATTAATAGTTTGTATCACCCAATTCTGAGAAAAAGACAGAATTAATAGTTTGTATCACCCAGTTTTGAGAAAAATCACCCAGTCAGAAAAGTAATAGTTTGTATCACCCAATTCTGAGAAAAGATGTCAGAATTGAGTTTGTATCACCCAGTTTTGAGAAAATGTCAGAATTAAGTTTGTATCACCCAGTTTTGAGAAAAAAGTCAGAATTAATAGTTTGTATCACCCAATTCTGAGAAGATGTCGGAACTGAGTTTGTATCACCCAGTTTTGAGAAAAAAGTCAGAATTAATAGTTTGTATCACCCAATTCTGAGAAAATGTCAGAACTGAGTTTGTATCACCCAGTTTTGAGAAAAAAGTCAGAATTAATAGTTTGTATCACCCAATTCTGAGAAGATGTCGGAACTGAGTTTGTATCACCCAGTTTTGAGAAAAAAGTCAGAAATACAAGTTTGTATCACCCAATTTTGAGAAAAAAGTCAGAATTAATAGTTTGTATCACCCAGTTTTGAGAAAAAGTCAGAATTAATAGTTTGTATCACCCAATTCTGAGAAGATGTCGGAACTGAGTTTGTATCACCCAGTTTTGAGAAAAAAGTCAGAATTAATAGTTTGTATCACCCAATTCTGAGAAAATGTCAGAACTGAGTTTGTATCATCCAGTTCTGAGGAAAAAATTCAGAAATACAAGTTTGTATCACCCAATTCTGAGAAAAAGAAGTCAGAATTAATAGGTTGTATCACCCAATTTTGAGGAAAAAAGTCAGAATTAATAGTTTGTATCACCCAATTCTGAGAAGATGTCGGAACTGAGTTTGTATCACCCAGTTTTGAGAAAAAAGTCAGAATTAATAGTTTGTATCACCCAGCTCTGAGGAAAAAAGTCAGAATTAATAGTTTGTATCACCCAGTTTTGAGAAAAAAGTCAGAATTAATAGTTTGTATCACCCAATTCTGAGAAAAAGACAGAATTGAGTTTGTATCACCCTATGTATGAGTTTGGGAAAAGTTTTGAGAAAAAAGTAATAGTTTGTATCACCCAATTCTGAGAAAAAGACAGAATTGAGTTTGTATCACCCAGTTTTGAGGGGAAAAGTCAGAATTAATAGTTTGTATCACCCAATTCTGAGAAAAAGACAGAATTGAGTTTGTATCACCCTATTATGAGGGGAAAAGTCAGAATTAATAGTTTGTATCACCCAGCTCTGAGGAAAAAAGTCAGAATTAATAGTTTGTATCACCCAATTCTGAGCAAAAGACAGAATTGAGTTTGTATCACCCAGTTCTGAGGAAAAAAGTCAGAATTAATAGTTTGTATCACCCAATTCTGAGGGAAAAGTCAGAATAACGAGAACAAAACCCAAAAACAAAAAAGTCAGAATTGTGAGATAAAATTAAATTGTTTTTAATTTTTATTCATTGGTGAAAAGGGCCTTCCATAGTTCTTGTCATTTTTACAGTAGTTTAAGGCTTTTAGGTGTTATGTTGCCAGTGTGATCAAATGAATTGAGTTTGCCAGATTTACTGAAAATATAATCCCTTATGATCTGATTAAACGATGCTTTGTTTAGTTTAGCTGAGAAATGGTTACGGTCTCAGAAACTTTGACTCATCTCCAATTAAGAAAAATTATGATAATAATTGTAACTTTTCAAACTAAAGGTGTTTTCCATTGCCAGCGTGTAGCTGCAGTAAGAACCACCCTGTTATTTCAGTCTTTAATGATCTGACAAATTCAAAATAAGATCCATGTGATCTTCCTCCCTCAAACATCTCAGATGCAAACAAAGGTGGAGAAAAAAAAGCATCGGCTTCATTTCTGTTTTGCTTGGAGAAATTTCAGTTAACCATTATAGTCGCATCACTCTTTGCTGTCCTGTGGTTCAGAATCTCACCTGAGCTCAAGTTTTTGTAGGCATGACTTCATCTCAGAATACTGATTCTTTCATCATAAACTCCGCCAACATGAGTCATTTAGCCACTCATCTTCCCCTGCTACACTGGTTTGAAAACTATTTATTCACTTGTACCCAGACATTTGGACAAGCAAATTGGCTCTCTCTAAGGCTGGCCTCTGTTTTATCTAATGACGGTTGTGGTAATCGTCTTGCTTTATAATCAAAGGCTTAGGCTATTGCGAACAATTGACCCCCTCCTGTCAAGTGTTTGACATCTTACCTCTGGAAGTTTCAGACTAGTAATTTTCAGTCTTCGCAGTTTATTTCTTTCAAAGCACTCTTTTATTTCAGGTCAGAAATTTTAGAGGAAGCCTGTGATAGATGCAGGCCTATTAAAGTTTAGTGAGACAATGATTGTTCAGATTGTGTGGTCTGATCGTCTCTCGCTGACTACTGGCCTGTGCTCGCTCGTATAAAGATTATGTCCTTGTAATTGCAGTGAGATGTTCAAACAGACCATGACTTTTCTGCAGGGTGGAGGTAATTTATGTGGACGGACATGTGTAATTCTGCTCTAAACAAACTCGACAACGATTTTTTTTGTCTCTTAATGTGCCACGTATCAGTGTGATTTACATTGCACAGGGTGTTGCCCATTCAGGGATTGTTTGTTATCTTTATCAGCTATAGTATGCTACACCACCCTACAGCTAACAAAATCTAATCCTCACAAAATCCTACTGCATTTAATTACAGTTATAATTAAAGGGATAGTCTACTCAAAAATAAAAACTCACAAAACAGACCCTTTGACACTGGACATTCAGAGATTTTTCAAAATTTCTTCTTTTATGTTCCACAGAAGAAAGAAAGTCAAAAAAGTTTGGAACAGTTTGAGTATGAATAAATGGCAGCGTTTTTATTTTTGAGTAAATATTAAAGATTTAGGGTTTGTTTTTTGTTTTTTTAAAGCTTTTGAAAAAAGTCCCTTACACTGTAAAAAACAATTTGTTGAGTCAACTTAAAATAATTTGTAACCTGGCTGCCTTCAAATTTTAAGTTCAGTCAACTCAAAAAAAGTTTATTTAACTTGAAATGTTAAATTATACTAAGTGACAAACTTAGATATTTGAGTTGAGTCAACTTAAAATTTTAAGGCAGCTGGGTTACTTACCCATCTGTTAAGTTTAGCAAACACAAATATCTAAGTTGTTACTTAGTACAACTTAAACATTTCAAGTTGACTAAACTTATTTTAGTTGACTAAACTTAAGATTTTAAGGCAGCAGGGTAACAAATTATTTTAAGATGACTCCAAAAATTGTTTTTTTATTTTTTTACAGTGTGTTCTGAAAATGGCTGCATTTATTTGATTTAAACAAACAAATAAATAAACCAAAAAATGGTAATATTGTGAAATATAATTACTATTATTTATTATTTAAAATAACTGATTTCTGAATTTATTCCTGATGGTAAATCTGAATTTTCAGCAGTCATTACTCCAGGTTTCAGTGTCACATGATCCTTCAGAAATCATTTTAATATACTTCTCATGAAACATTTCTTCTTATTATCAATGATTAAAACAGTTATGCTGCTTCATATTTTTGTGGAAACCACGATGCATTTTCTTTTAAGTTTTCTTTGATGAATATAAAGTTCAAAGTGACATTTATTTGAAATAGAAATCTTTTGTAACAATATAAATGTTTTTATGTTTTACTATCACTTTTGATCAGTTCAACAAATCCTTGCTGAATAAAAATATTAATTTCTTTAAACATTTTTTTGGTAGTGCACTTAATAGTGTAGAAAGTTTTAGTAAAAAACTTTACAGACTCACAATTGCGTTGTAATTTTAGATATGTTCATAAACAGATAACTTTGTGCTTGTTTAACAAATATTTATCTATCACTAGGTAGGAATGATTTATTTCAGTCACTATTTGGGCGTTGAGGCATTTGCCTTTGGGCACATCCCTAACGTACCAGAATTCATATGAACCGAACCCCAGACCACCTTTTTAAGCTGACGGGTGTGGTTCGCTGATGTGTGTACCCGAGTTCGGAAAACAGCTTTCACACCAACCAAATGAACCAAACTTTGACGTCAAACGGACTTGGGTCTGCACCACAAACTCTAGTGTGAAAGCGGCCATAAAGTTTACCAAACATTAATAAGTCTTTCTTCTGTTGCCACTTACAATCTGTGATGACCTGGTTTGTTTTTGGCACTTTAGGCCAAAACGCAAAGTATTAATGGATAACGCCGGCCAAACACTGATTTAAGGTTCAGCGTACATATTACTAGTCGTACAAATGTCATTTGCAGGTTAGAAAAGATCCTAGCATTTACTATTTAAAAAAATAAACAGTTTAAAACAGATCTTCATCAGCATGACCTTACACAGGTTAATAGCACTGATAGATCGCTCGACAAGTCATTAGTTGTGTCATTTTAACTTTTAAATTAGCCTTTACCTCAACCGTATCTTCAAATGCACATCAGAACACGTGCTGTTTGCTAATTGGTTTGGAGCGGAGTGAGTCTAAACCTGGCTGAATGTGAGTATGAGACCACATAGGGACCACAGAGCTCTCTCAGAGGCCTGTACATTCATCATCATGGACTCTCATAATGTGGAGGGATGGGTGACCTCAAGAGCAGATGTGCCGGCAGCCCAGCTGTGGTCACCCATATTGATGAGAGCATCTGTAACCAGGCTTTTATTGCTTTATTTAGATCTGTGTGAATCTAGGATACAGTAGCTACTGAGTCTGCATACATCCTGAACCTGATCACATGATATGACACATGATTTAAGATCAACAATGTTTAGACATGGCTCCATCACATTGTTTTGCAAGTTGCAAGTCTGAGCTTTTGTGGCAATCTTTATAAATTAGAAACTTATGTTATCATATCAAAAAATCCTTTTTTTGCCTGTTGAAAAGTGATGAAATGTCTGGGAGAGCTAACTGACTATAACTAGACTAAAGCACAGCAAAAACCTGTCAAGTAAAAGTAATTAAGATGTAAAATTAATGGAGTATCTATTTACACTATGTGCAAATAGCCAGGCTTGCTGGCAATGTATGTTTACACTAACTCTGCCCACAAATGCCTGGTTGAGCCAGACAAAATTACGAAAGATACCGTACCAACCCAGTAACTAGGACAATAGTGTTGAGAATAAGGAGAGTAGATTTAAACCTGCAGTTCGTAACTTTTTTTGGGTAAAAATGATCCAAAATCAATTTTTGAGCAAGTACATAACCAGCCGATGTTCAAAAGCTCCTTTTTTAGCCCGATTCACAATGGTAAGCTTGTAATAATGCTTTTTAATTTGAGTGATACTGCTGGTTTTAGCGGGAAATACAAGCATGTCACCGCTCGTCTTTATAATCCAGAAAGGATTGCATTAATGAAACACATTTAAGTGACTGATATTAGATTCCAGTTTTAAATGTGCATCTAAGTGGGATTACACAAGATCTCTGTTTTAAAGAGAACCAGTTCTAAGGAAATTAAATTTGCCATTTCGATTTAATGGGAAATTTCTTTATATGAATTTCTAATAAAATGTTTTTATATGAAATTCGAATGTACTGATTGAAATCTACATGTAACGCTAATACACATTATATACACTGTCACGCAATAGTTATGTTGTTAACATTAACAATTTGAGAATAAAATAATATTTTGCACCGTTTGATTTGAGCTAAGCGAATCACCATTGGTAGCGCGATTTACTGTAATGCTTTTTTTCTCAGCAGTTGGTCAGAACAAAACTGGCAGACATGTTACTTTATCAGATGACAATATCCGGTAAAAAATGCTTGTTTGGGTCATACTTCCAAGATGTAGAATCTGTGATTCTGAAGTACAGTGAATATCCACATCGGTGTGGTGACTAACAGCCACACATACATCTCAAAACATTAGATTAATCCGCGCTGAGGAACTGTGCTGCTGCACAACCCACGTACAGATGATAATTCCGCAAATACCTGCAATTGCACATTTTTAAACAGAGATGAATGAAAACTTTTGAAATGAATGACCTGACTCTGCCTTTTTCTGGTACTAGTTTTTTTGCTTTTCCTATCACATCCCATTAAAAACATAAATTAAAAAAAATAATAATAATAATAATAAAAAAGTGCCTAATGTGAACATAATAGTGAGAATAAATAGTTTAACGTGGTTCCCATCCTGGAATTGAAGACACCTTTACTGATCAGCAGATTCAGTATATGTATATATATATATATATATATATATATATATATATATATAAATTACTTTATAATACATCTCATCTCAGTGTGATTTCAGTTTCCTGAAATTATCATTGAATGTAGAATTTATGAATATGTACCGTATGATTAGTGGAAGCACTGAGTGAACACCTTTTTCTTTTGTAAATTTATTACATTTATGAAGAACTATTGCAGAGGAAAAGGGCACAGTATACAGCATAGTTAGTCATAAACGAATAGTCATAAATGCTGTAAATCACTTTTCTGTTAAGACATAATACACTCATGTCTGCTCTTGGTTGTATGGGGAAATCCTTGAGTCACCAACCACTTTAAAACACTGATAAGAATCTAACAGAGAGAGAGAGAGAGGTGGTGTCACACACTGAACACTTCGTTCATGAGAAAAATTGTGAAACCAAAAAACTTCAACATGCACTGTCAGCACTCATGATTTGTGACATCCCAAACTGATGTTTCATAAAAAAAAAAATAAAAAAAAGTTTTTGTTATGTAAGTTCTTACCCTGAAATGTCAGTTTCAAAATCATTCTGATGGTACACTGACTTTTAATACGGCGAATGACTGTCCCACGCTCCGTCCCAAATCTCTGTTCTGGGAGTTTGGTGAACGGGTATGGAATTCCACAAAAAGGGCAAACTGCTTTACATCATGAACAAATGCATGTGTGTGGCTATTCGCTGTCATTACGACAGTGGTATATTTACGACAACGAATTCCACGCACTTAACAGTAGAGAGCCTATTTAATTTGCTGTTCTTTGCATGATTAGCGACTAGTATTTTAATATTAGCATGCTCTCTGACTTGCAACTTTTGTGTCACGAACCACAAGTTTCGAGGTATAAACGGCCGACGGCTGTTAAACTTTTCTGTTCAACAGATGCCAGACAGGACAAGAATGCATGTAGCAGACACAGTTTCTGTATGCTCATGTAAATCTTTCAACTGAAAGCAATTACAGGTGCCACAGATAAAATGCTCTCCGAGGCATTCTCTCGAAGGTGTTTCTCTTGAAAAACCGTTGATGTGTTTTGATATCTCTCACACCGACCACCTAACAGCATATTTACACGTTGACAGTTTTGCTTATTTTTTGACAACTGTAACTAAATATCATAAAACCGATTTCTTTCAGCATCTAATCAAATATAATTGTATTTATACACCTCTGTATACACAAAGCGTGATGTGCGTAAACTAACAGCGGCACGGCTGCATTCCCCTCCTCTGAGTTATGAGAGCTTGGCCGCAGGCGAGAAAAGTATGAGTCATTAAACTTGTGAATGCTCCATCGCTGCTATTGTTACACGATACACTCCATTTCATAATCAAAAAACATTAAATGTGCATGGCCAATCAGCTGCCTGTCAAACTTTTGCTGCAGAAAGATCATAATTTGTCTCGGTAGCAGTCTCTCATGAGCTGTTGAAATGTCAGCGCGTGCGCTGCGCTGTTCTGTCACGAGATGTGTTTACAATACGCCACTGAAACATAACAGAGCATGTCAGGAGGCCCTCGTTTTTTGTTCAAACTGTGATTAAAAGGTTTGCTCGCTTGCGCTCTCTCTCCCTCTGCTGTTTCACAGTTTTTTTGGTCCCAACTCCATGACCTGTCTGTCTCTCTCCTGCGCTGTCTCTCGCTCTCTCCAGCTCACAGTTCTGTCTCTCGCTCTCTGGTGGAAAGTCCCATGTGCATTGGGAGTGATGGGGTCAAGGCACGCCACTTGCAGCTGTGTGACCACATGAGAGAGAGCGGAGTGGAGGAGTGAGGAGATAATGAGAACCTCTGTGCTGTCAGATGCAGCCAGCTGCTGCAGCCAGATTAAAGACCAGCTTTACTGCTCTCCACACTGATCCGCACTTCACACTGGTGCTGCTGCCACTGCTGCTGCCCAGGGTCCACTTACTCATTTCACTCACTCACTCACTCACTCATGCCTCTCAAACATTTCATGGTCATTCACTCACTCTTGCATGTATTCACTCACCCATTCATTTACTCATTTATTTCATTCTCTTCCTCAATGATTCAAACCTTCATGGATGAATGAGTCAGTAAGAGAATGAATGGGTGAGTGAAATATGTGCATGGGTGAAAATAATGAGTGGGAGGATTACTTTATTACGAATGTATTGGATTATTTTTTCGGCCAGACCGGCCTCATTGATGGATTCGCTTTTTACAAACACACAGCTTTTTGACGTTTTTATCAGATGTTTTGACTCTCGTTTTGACGGCACCCATTCACTGCAGAGGATTCGTTGTTGAGCAAGTAATGTAATGCAAAATTTTTCCAAACTTGATGAAGAAACATACTCATTTAGATCTTGGATGGCCTGAGGGTGGATACATTTATGGGTGAACTGTTCCTTTAATTCATTCACTTGCCCTGTTTTATGAAGCAATGGGTGTGAACGTGAGCAGGTGAAACCAAGCTCAACCAGGTGTGACAAAATACCTTCAATGATACTGTAATAATGCTAACAAAATAAACATCTAAATCTACTCTGCCAGGCAGCAAACTAATCAGTGCTGCTTTCCGAACTCTTTCCAATATTGAATATAATAATAATGATAGTAGTAATTCCAACATTGAAGTGGCAAAGTAGACACCTCCACACTCTTAAAAATAAAGGTTCTTTATTGGCATCAGTGGTTCCAAAAAGAACTTTTACGATCCATGGAAACTTTTCATTCTACAAAAGGTTCTTTACAGTGGAAAAAAGGTTCTTTAGATTATGAAAAAAATGGTTCTTTTAAGAACTGTTCACTGAAAGATTCTCTGGGGAACCAAAACTGGTTTTTCTATGGCATCGCTGTGAAAACCCCCCTTTTGGAACCCTTATGTATGAGCGCCGCATCTATTATGGACATACAAGTTCTGGCATGAAACTCCAGATGGCGCAGATTGGTTCTCTCCTGTATTGGTAGCCAGTGAGCTTGCTGCTCAACATTCAAATATAGGACTACTGCTTGCTGTAGCAGTTTGCAGCATGCTTCAGAAACCCTCCACCTTCCCCAGCTCAACCTGTATAGATCTGCAACAAGGTGATTCATGTATGCTATATGGGGGTTATTCCATGTATGTTATATGTGCAGCAGCAGTATTTCTTACAAGCTCACAGCAGCATGTTGTGGATGTATTGGCAGTAGCAAGTCTTGGTACTTGATCTGCCACAGCAGCAGCAGTGTAGCAGATCTATTCCGCCAAGACCAAATACGTTACCATTGTACATTACCATGCCAATCCCTTTGAGAGTTGTCGTGACAGAAATTCAGTAGAGGTCATTAGAGAGGCTTTCTATTGGTTGACGCTGCAAGCTTGTTTGTCAGAGTTCACCAAATTTGAACCTGATGTGAAATTTGCATAGGAAAATTTCTTCACCCCTGGATGTCCATTCAGTGAAATTCTTCATTGCACTGGTTCCCATTGAAATGACTAATTTCTTGCAAATTTTCACAGAGCAATGATAAATTAGACCATGTATTAAAGGATTAGTTCACTCCTGAATTTAAATTTCCTGATAATGTACTCACCCCCATGTCATCTAAGATATATTTCTTTCTGCAGTCGAAAAGAAATTAAAGTTTTTGAGGAAAACCTTCCAGGATTTGTCTCCATATAGTGAACTTCAGTGGTGATCAGTGGGTTGAAGGTCTAAATTGCAGTTTCAGTGCACCTTCAAAGAGCTCTACATGATACCAGCCAAGGAATAAGGGTCTTACCTAGTAAAACAATCGGCCATTTAAAAAAAATAATAAATTATATACTTTTTAACCACAAATGCTTGTCTTGCACTAGCTCTGCATTCATAACTTCAAGCTTTACGTAGTCACGTTGGAAAGGTCATGCGTGTTTACAAAGCAAATAAGCAAAGAAAGTCAAACACCCAGTACATAAAAAGGTAAAACGATGCTGGCTGATTTTGAAGTTGGAAGAGTAAATGAGATGGAGTACCTTACCTTTTTGAACCGGAATACAGACAAAGAACTTACTGCACGTGACCTTTACATAGGGTGACCATATTTTAGCTTTCACTCAAAATATGTCATTTCCATACCTAAACTACGTATTTTACAGTCACCGTTATGCAGATTGATCATAAACACAGCTAAAAGTCTTCCTACCACAGTGGCCATTTGTGAAGAATTCTTCACAAGATTTATATCTACCACAGTTTTATCATAGGTACAATTCAAAATGTTTCAATGCAAGCATTTCAGTCAAATGTAATTTATGGAGTATTTCAAACCTTTAACCTACGGGAGAAAATCAACCCAGCCAAAACAGTTTAAAACCAGCCCAATTCTGTGGAAAAAATGCAGATTTGGCAACAACAAATTACATCAAACACAAGCTGTATCCAAAGCGATTTAAATACTCTGCATATTGATAGCAACCGCTGATGCACAAAAATTAGAACGTTTGTGGGAGCAGGATTAAGAAAACAGTCCAGCGCAAGGCTTTAATACAAAAACGCTCACAATTAATGGCGAATGTAGAAAGCAAAAGCTGAATCCCGGACATTTTGGGCGATTTAGAAATCCCAGCCAGACCCATTTTTTTAGGTCCAAAAAGAGCACATGTCTTGGGCAAAGAGGATGTATGGTCAGCCTACATGACAACGTGATTACATAAGTTGTAGACGCGTAATGCAGAGCTACACTCTTAAAAATAAAGCTGCTTCACGATGCCATAGAACAATCTTTTTTGTCTTAATGGTTCCATAAAGAACCTTTAACATCTGAAGAACCTTTCTGTTTCACAAAATGTTCTTTGTGGTAAATGAAGGTTCTTCAGATTATGAAAAGGTAAGAAAGAGATGGTTCTTTGTGGAACCAAAAATGGTTCTCCTATGGCATCGCTGTGAAGAACCTTTTAAAAAACCTTTTAAGAGTGTAGTGCAAAATGAGCATTTGTGGTTAAAAAGTATATACATTTGTGATGCGATCTAGGAAAATCCAACACATGGTGAAATTTTTACCTTTTTTTAGTTTTGATATCTTATGAAAGCTGGTTTCAATTTGTTTTCATTTTGTCCATAGCTTGAACGTAACTAAAGTTATGGCTATCTTAATTTGGCTGAGGGCAATGATTTTTAGGAATGGAATTTTACGAAAAAAATGTAAAGTTTAACGTGAGAAGGCTTTCACTTTCAATTCACAGGTTTAATAAAAGCTGTCTGTCAAGTCAGGAGCTATACTGAATCATTACACAAACAGACTAACGTTGTTTATCATGGACATTTTTTATCACCTCTTGTATGTTTAGATACCACAAATAATGGTACCACAGCCTACCTTGTAGTTTACATTTAGAAAAGCCAGCGCAACTGTGCTGGGTGCATAAAACAGACTGTTTTGATAGGTTAACTGTTTTTGAGGAGTTAAAGTGGTCATTGGATGCAAAGTTCACTTTTACATGTTGTTTGAACATTAATGTTTTACGAGTTCACACTTGCATATAATAAACTGAGTAAAGGTTATGCGTAATCATTCCACACCCGGGGAGAGGGGTCTGAGCCAGGTGTTTTAGCCTGAGTCGGGGTGGTGGAGGGGTGCTGTGAGACGAGAAAAATGACGGTAAGACTGCTTTGGTTATTTGTAGGGATTCTCACGTGCTGACTGGATAGGGAGTGTGATTGCTGATGATGAACTGGCCGTATTAATTATCTGTGCATGCTCCTTCCGAAATTTGTTAATAAAACATCACGTGTTGGCATATATATGTACACATCTACCTTATAATGATAAAAATCCATGCAGTGGTTTTTAATTCATTTATATAAAATTTAAATAAAAATAATATCCCCTTTTTCAAATCGAGCCATTTCCAGATGTCTGCCGCTCCCACGACAGTTGATTGACATGAGCGTCTTACCTCAGACCCACCTTACATCAGCTGTAACAGTCCAGTAACATCCATTGTTTCGATGCCGGAGCAGGGATGTAAGTTAGACAAGAATATCTCCGTCTGAGCGATTGAGGTGTTGTGTTGCTGGATGTAATAATGAACATAGTGGTCGTCATTTACTCCTGACATCTGAGCCACTGAAGATGCAGTAGATTACATTTGTTTGTGAAGGGAATGCGCCTCTCGATCTACATATATCCGTCTATGTTCACACAAATCATTCGTGATCCACCTTCACTTACAGCAGAAGTGAGTGTAAGGGGTTTTTTTATGAATCGCCTTTCCTAATAACATGATAGTTAGCAAGTTTGGCGGCTAAATGCAGCTGCAGTAAACAGGCTTGTCACTCCACAGAGAGAAGAGAGGGGCGGGGCGAGCAGAGCTCATTAACATTTAAAGCAACCTCGACCAGAACAGGATGAATCTGACCCTAAAGAATCATATCAACTTGTGGAAAATGGGCATATGATGACCCCTTTAAGAGAAAGCACCTCAGCAGCACATTTTTAACATAAGAGAAAGAAAGTCACTCTGCTTTCTGCAATAAATCGCTATTTTTCTGCATTAAACAAGTGAATTTTCCCAGATCGCATCACATTTTTTTTTTTTTTTTTAGAAAATGACTGATTGTTTAGCTGGATAATACCCTTATTCCTCGGTTGGCATCACGTAGAGTCCTTTGAAGCTGCACTGAAACTGCAAATTGGACCTTCAACCCATTGATCCCCATTGAAGTCCACTATATGGAGAAAAGTCCTGGAATGTTTTCCTCAAAAACTTTAATTTCCTTTTGACTGAAGAAAGAAAGACATGAATATCTTGGATGACATGGGGGTGAGTAAATTATCAGGAATTTTTTATACTAAACTGACGTTCCTGTAGATCAAACAGTACGGAAAGGCACTAGCTGTGCCAAGGTCATGGGTTTGATTCCAAAGATATACATGACAGAATATATGACTTCAATGCACTGTAAATCATTTTGGATAAAAGCGTCTTCCAAATGCATAAATATAAAGAGAGAGTCTCATTCATTCCCTCCTGTGCTTATTTACTTACTCAACCTCTTTATGAAAAGTCACTCATTGTGCTATTTACTCACTCACTTGTTGAGCTGATATAATCCACATTGCTTCATCCACACGTTCTCCATAATTTAGCAATTTGCACACTGACTCATGCTTTTCTTTCAGTGTGGGAAGCCCCACACATCCATCACTCACACTCCTTTGCTGCAGCCCCTCACATTGCTTCCGTTCACTTCTGGCACACACTTCAAGCTCTCCATAATTAAACACATTCCTGTCTATGAAGCATTTTTTGCATCAGTGGCAAATTGGGCAAATGGTAATATTCAGAAAGGAATAGGAATGGCGGTGCTTTGCGGCATGCTGTACATTTTCCAACCGCTGATTAAAGTCTTCAAAGGGTGTCCCTGTTCTCCTCTCCTAATCACGTTTCACACAGACGCTCCTTGTTTTTTTTTTTTCTTGTTTTGGTTTTATTACACTCTCATACAGGCAGCGTGTCATTACTGTCTGTTTCTTACTGAACATCCAAAGAATGTACAGTGACTCACTTGTCTTCATGTTCAACCGCCGAGCTGGCAGGGGAGAACAGAGAGAGAACCTAAAAAGGGAGACTTCCCTCTCAGAAAAAGAACAGACAATTAGCTATCATTGGCAACCACTTGCTCTGTAATGGTTTCGGGGGTGGAGAGGCTTTCCTTTTTTTTTTTTTTTTTTTTTTTTACCACATCACCCGAACAGCTAATAACAGTCATTTCCATGTGTCCAAACCACCAGACAATGAAACCTGCAGAGGTACTGAAGGGGTTGTGGGCGGGATTTCTCCACCGTAATAAAATCCCAGAGGTGACTTCACTGCCTAGCCCTCTAGTCAAAATGTAAAAATGTCAATTAAGACTAAGCGTATCCCATCAGTCAAAAGGACACGTGAGGTATCTGCGCTCAGTTGTGGTTGACACCTGAGGATGAAGCGTATACCTGTGTCACAGTCTGTTTGTAACGCCTTCAAGCTAACTTATTCAGCTCCTTTGTGCTCTGTTTATCTGTGTAAAAGAATACCCTTATGTCATAACCCTAAAAGGTGCAGCTGGCCCTCATACATTGTTTCAAAAGGCACAGCTCATCTAGTTGGCACCTATTGCAAGGAAAAGGAAGGCCTAAAACATCTTTTAACGGTTTATCGTAAGAATAAATGCACAATATAAAATGCACAATATACTTTAAACAAACCAAAAACCCGCCCCACGTCGCGAACTAAAGACTTTTAAAGGGACAGTTCACCCAAAAATGAAAATTCCGTCATCATTAATTTACTCCAAAATTATATGATTTTATTTCTTCTGTGGAGCATGAAAGAACATATTTTGAAGAATGCTTTCTATACATAGAAAAAAAAAAATCATCTCTTGTGTTGGACCATAAATGAACAATTTACGATAACAGAATTTTTTTTTTGGGTGAACTGTCTCTTTAAGAGTACAAGTTCACTGAGTTTCTTCAAATTTGAAGGTCATTAATAATCACTACCTAATTCTGGTTCTGTTTCTGAAGCCTAAGATGGCATTTGTGGCACTTATGGTCTCTATTACTTTTTGATGTAAGGACAAACATTTAAGATCAGGCAGGTTATAACATTAAAGTACTGAGAGGCACCGGCACTCCCCCTAAGACATGTTCCAATTTGCCCTCTCCTCTCTCTCTTCCTCCTTTTCTCTCTCCATCTTCTTTTATTTTTTTTTTTCTCTCTCACTCCCGTTTTTTTTGTAGCGCAAGCTTATGAAGCTTAAGAGAGGGTTTGATGTGACACACATCGTTATGCAGCTTCACAGTGAATCAGGGTTCAGATGGGCGGCTCGAGACGGGAGGGAAAGTTAAGAACATTCCATGCTAACCCACCTGTAGGTAATGATAGGACGAGCTAATGTTTGCAGCCGATTTACTTTTGTCAAAGAGGCATGAATACAAAAGTTCCACTTTAAATATGAATCTACAAACCCAGCGATCCTCATTCATCTTCTCTGCAGATGTATTTTACTCCGTGCTGATCTTTCACAGATCGACGGCTTCCAAGGAGAAAAGGTGTGAAATAATGTATTTGATTTCATTCAGTGCACAGATTTAGACAGACACAGAAAACAGGAGGAAAAATGTCAGGAATGATCCTCACACTCAGCACGGCAGGTCTGTGCACGGCATGCTGAACTTCTGTTTGCGAGCAGAATTGGCCTCGGGCTCTAGCCATTTTTCTTAACAAAGGACTGGAAGTATAACTGATTAGTGTGTGTCGAATCTACACTCACTGAGGCCAAAGCTTCCACATCCAATGGACTGACAAAATATTAATCCTACTTGCACAAGACTTGAATTAATTTTTATTTGCATGCTCTGCTAACGCAATAATCTGATGCACACTATAGTACTCTGAAAGGAAGTAAATCTAATTTGATTTCGCTTTGTTCAATTGTAGTCGTCGGTTTGGGTTTTTGTTTCGGAGGGTTTGATGTTTTAGTCATTTCAGTATCATGTCATAATTTCTAAGTCAAACATACCTTTGGGAAACTACGTAGAGAAGAATGGTCTATTCACTAGATCCCTATAATACCAACCTCTTGTTTGATGTTGCATCAGGTGGCCACAAAAAGAGGAACACTCATTTGTATGCAAATACAGCATTTGACTGAAGGAACAAACATTTTCTCTCAAAGACAGCATTGCAGAGGAGTTTTGCATTTCGCTTCAGTGTTTGGTTGCCTTTCAAGTATTTTTGCCGGTGCAATGTGTGCATTTAAGATTAAAAGGTGATTTAACTGGGGCTGTATTGAGGTTATGTATTATACCAGTTCAGTCAAAGGCTTGATTTTTTTGGAGTCTTAAAGGGATAGTTCACCCAAAAATAAAAATTCTGTCATTAATTGCTCACCCTTGTGTCGTTCCAAGACCTTTGTTCATCCAAGGAACACAAATTAAGATATTTTTGATTAAATCAAACCAGAATGGTTCGACCGTACATTAGTATTCTCGTAGCTTCATACAACTAAGGTTGAACCACTGATGTCCCATGGACTGTTTCAACAATGTCCTTACTACCATTCTGGGTACGTGGTAGGTAGCTGTTGGAT
Source organism: Labeo rohita (assembly GCF_022985175.1). Taxonomy (NCBI): domain Eukaryota; kingdom Metazoa; phylum Chordata; class Actinopteri; order Cypriniformes; family Cyprinidae; genus Labeo; species Labeo rohita. The sequence continues at coordinate 12,565,685 of NC_066877.1, forward strand.
TTCATCAAAAATATCTTAATTTGCGTTCAGAAGATGAACAAAGGTCTTACGGGTTTGGAACGACGTGAGGGTGAGCAGTTAATGACACAATTTTCATTTTTCAACTCTTTAAGTCTGATGGATTTGTTCTTTCTTGTCTCCTTTCTTGGTTTATCTCAGCCTTTGCTCTCCTTACTATCAATAAAATGACTCTCATCTAATATAGGCCTACCATAAAGCATAGGTTGTGGCGTGTTTGGGTCAGTCACTGAAAAAAATGGACGAGGAGAGAGGACGGGGGAAGGAGGAGGAGAAAAAAAAAAGAGAAACGTTTGTGGAGCTTAAGATTAAAGGGTAAGGTTGCGTCTACTTTTTATGTTATTAATGTTGGAATTGCTAATTATACTCTTTAGAAGTTTTGAAGGCTGGTTGATGATGCAGCAATTTAACTCATTTAGTGCAGATAACTTTGATCAAAGCTGTAGAGCCCAGGGTCACTGCGAGAGGGTCGGAGCTTAGAGGTAAATCAAGGGCCATAGACAAGAACACTTGATTTCCAGGATGACCATGCGTAAACATTTTAAAGACTGTATTTAAATATGTCAGAATGTGGTGAGATGGTGGGAGGCCCCCGTTATTTCAGCCGTCTGCATGCTAACCTCCAGATAGATGCTTGAAAATATGTGATAAAGGCCTGTTTTTCTGATATTAGGCCCTTTTGGCACATTAGTAGGTATTTTAGGTATTTTAGGCATTTTAGAGCAATCAAGGGTGAAATTATTCAAAAATCTTTGAAAGGCTCTCCTGGTAAGAAACAAAGATAACCCTCCTTACCTTGTGCACTGGCATTACCTGCGTTTTTTTTTTTTTTTTTTTTGCTTGGCTTCAAATATGTGGGGGTGGAAATCTAGAAAGAGATTATCTGTATTTTTGTCTATTCTGAAAGAAAATAGATGCCTTTTTGGAACTTTTTAGGCTGGAACGGTAACAAGTACCTGATGCATACCTGATATTACTCTTCTCAAGGTCATTCACCTGTAAAAATGGAAGCAGATGATCTAAGTGGCAACCACATCTGCTGCATTATATAAAACAGGGCTGTGTAGGCTGTAAAACGAGGATTTCTCTAGTCGAGGGACCCGAAAAATGTTCTTTTCTTCAAGAACATGGGCCACTTTTGATCTGGTCCTTTTTAGATGAGCGTGTTCCATGTCATATGCTCATTGATATCCTGCTGTGTGGGCGTGATAAATATTTGGTCAATGAAAATAAAGCCTTTTGTTATAGTTCTTTCAGAAGAGGAAGTAAACACTTGCAAAAAAACTTAATTGAACAAATGTGGTTTTGCCTCCGCTAAGTGAGATGTTATTGCGCTATTACCAGTCACCATTAAAACCCGCAGCTACCATTGTAACATCTCGGCACACCAGGCGACGTATTCGAAGTTCTGAGAACGACACGAAATCCCGTGACCCGGAGGGGGAAAACCCAGTTTGTGTCTCTGTCAGATCGCAGCTCTCCCGCTGTGCGCCTGAAGAACGTGATGTTCTTTAAGACATGCAACAAGTGACTTAAGAAGCCCATGAGAAACAGAGCTCATGCAGTATTCACCGCAGCTCAATACAGAGGGCGCACTTAAATAAAGTCCAGATTTGCTGTAAGGACAGGCGGGGGAGCCGAGGAACAGGAGTGGGTAGACTGTGAGCTAAAGGTTTTACGAATGGGGCCGGAAGCAGAGCATCGCTCGCTGGCTCCGGTCCATTTATAGCACGAGCGACGGGGAAATATTTAACCCTGTTGATCAATATTTCAAAGAATGGCTTCCAGTGTCATTCCCCATCTCCGCACTTGTGAGGCAGCTGTCACAGAGCCTAATCTGAGAGTAAAGTGGAGCAGTCGCTGGGGAAAACGCCACTTCACATCTTCTCTTTCTGAAAATGGAAGTGAATTCGCTGGCAGTGCTGCCTAAGGTCACCCCAAACATGTTGCAAATGGTGTTAAAAGCATGTACTTGCTGGCCCAGTCTCAATATTTCATAAAAACTCTGTGCAAATTATCCCTCTCGCTGCCTCAAAAACCCCGCCACGCTGATGCGGCCTATTAAAATAATCATAAGGATCAAACTGTGATGTTAGCACAGATCAAGTATTTGTAAAGAAGCTGACAGAATGAGGTATGAAGCCTCTGGGGAAGAGGTGCATGCGGTGCAGATGTATGTATCAAATTATAGTGTGGAGTTTCCTTTCATAAGAATTTAATTCAATTAAAACTGGAGTGACTAGCGTGGCCTACAATGGCTTAAACAGTGAGTTGTAAGTTATTGACTGGAAGTCAGAAGTAAACGAGGCACCAAGAGGAGGAAAAGTTATTATGGAGCTTTTTGACTCCGTAAACGTGTGAGACTTCAGATTCATTAGCTACTTTACAGGAATAACAAAGCTCTGTAAAAGGTAAAACTATATCAAAACCAGAGCTGGGTAGTAACTAATTACGTGTAATCTGGATTACGTAATCAGATTCCAAAAATGAAGTACTTAAATTACATTAAATTACATTTTAAATTACATTACATTACATTTTAAAATACTATAATCAGACTACAGTTGCTTTTTTATGGATTACGTGATTACATACATAAATTATAATTTATTGATTCTCCCTAATTCCTCTTTTTCATCTATTACAATTTTCTTTCAAAAACAGTCTACTGCTTATATACTTTCACAAAGTCTTCAAGTTTTGTGGACATTCACACAAAGATCAGTCATTAGTCAGGTGGCTACACAACATTTGAACATATTTCTATGCTTTTGGAATGTTTTTGTCTTTTAAACATTAAAATGCACAAATTCACATTTTTTATTTATTTTTGTTTGTCATGCGATTCTCTTTTACCTAATGTATCTACTTGAAGTACCCCTGAAATTTTTTAAATAAACATTTTAATAATTAAGTGTCACATTTGCATGTTCATGGTTGCATGTTCTGACATGACATGCAGGTAAACAAATAAAATATTTTTTTTTTATTTTGTTTTTTATTTTGATTGATTTTAAAATTATTTTAATTGATAATTATATTGTTTTAATGATTTAATTAATTATTAGCTTTTCATTAATCTCATAAACCCCCTGCAGTTCCTTCACAAAGCAGTTTGGGAAACCTTGACGTAATATAATGTTTAATGCACTTCATGTTGTTAATAACAACAAATAGATTATCCTATTTAAATCAATGTGATAAACAAGTTAGGTCAAAAGTAATCTAAAAGTAGTCTGATTATATTACCTAAAATGTAATGGATTATGTTACTAACAGAGCTGGGTAGATTACTGGGTAGGATCCGTTACTGATTCCAAATTACATGACAAACATTTTTAGTTAATAATGTAATCTATTACATTACACATTTTAGGTAATATAATCAGACCACTTTTTGATTACTTTTAGATTACTTTTGACCTGATTAGTTTATGTGATTGATTTAGATAAGACAATATTGTACCATATTGATATAAAAATACAGAGAGTAAGAAAACATATTCCATTTGTTGTAATTAATAACATGAAGTGCATTAAACAATATATTACGTCAAGGTTTGCCAAACTGGGGTTCGTAAAGGAACCGCTAGTGAAAGGGGTTAGTGAAAATCTATCAATTAATTAAATAATAATTGTAAAATTAAAATTAAAATAAATCATTTTAAAATAAAATCAAAATAATAAAAATAATAAAACACTTACTAAAAAAGTTAACATAATTTATGTTTACCTGCATGTCATGTGACCATTACGCAACATCTGAGAACATGCAAATATGATAATTATTAAAATATTTATTTTTAAATCTTAGGGGTACTTCAACTAAATGTATTAGGTAAAAGAGGTTCAGATAAAAATGTCTTATGTAAATAAGAAATAATGTGAACTTGTTTTTAATGTGTTTGAAAGACAAAAGCCTTCCAAAGACTTAATGCATGGTTAAATAACCAACTGAAAAAAGTTAAAATAAGACTGAAAGTGTTCAACAGTAGTTGATTCAGTGTTGAAACACTTCTCAAACCAGAAATTATTTTTGTAAATCCAGTGGTCAAATGCTGTGTAGGCACCTGACTAGTGACTGGTCTTTGTATGAATGTCCACAAACCTGGAAGACTTTCTGAAGCTTTTGTCTGAATAATATAAAATCATGTAATCAAAAAAAAAGTAACTGTAGTCTGATTATGAGTATTTTGAAATGTAAATGAATCTAATTACATGTACTTAATTTTTGGAATCTGATTACATAATCCAGATTACATGTAATCGGTAACTACCCAGCTCTGGTTACTAACTGCGAATTACAATTTGTAAGTAATCTACCCAGCTCTGATCAAAACAAAAGGTAAAACTATATCAAAACAATATTAAGCAGCATAACTGACTGTTCTTGTACAGGCAAAATAACTGGACATGAAGTGACACCACAAGTTAGAAATGCCTGTGCCCGGTTTTACGTTCAAATTATGGTGGATTAGCCAGATTTGTGGAGTGAGCAATGCGAAAAACCTGGAGAAGAACTGGATTGGACTGATTACAGAGTGGAGGAGAGAGAGTTCATGGAGAAATAAGCAGGTATCTTAGAATTGGAGAAGAAATGCGAATTACGTAGATGCTCAAGTAGAACTGGATAATCATACAGAGCAGGATACTTAGAAAACAGCACAATTCATGTCTTCAGGGTGCACTGAAGTGAGATATTACAATTTAATCTTGACGTATAACTCAAGGCTTAAGATGATTAAGTCTGCTGGTGTGTGTGAGTTCTCTTCTGATCTTGCCATGCAGGCTCGATCAGTGCTGACTGTAGCTTATCTTTAGAGCTCATCCACCAAACCTGAACTCTTCTAATCACCTTTAAGTGGATCAGGTGCTTGTATTTGCTATAGTCTGTGACCACCTAGACTTTGCAAGCTCTGGATCTGCCTTGAGTATGACTTCAGTGATCACTATTGCTGCATTTTATTATTATTATTATTATTATTATTATTATCATTTTATTTTATTTTTTTTACCTATATTTGTAGTGGTTAGTAAGGTTTCCTGCAAAACAACTAGTTACATGTTTAAATCATATTTTAGTTTTACAGGACCATTGTCCACACTTTATCAACCGCAAGTTAAACAGGCTGTCTTTTTTCCTACTAGATCTTAAGTCATTTTAAAAAAGAGTTAGTGTAGAAACTATTTTCACTTTGATTGCTAGTAAATGTTACTAATAATTGAACTTCAGGTACATGATGAAATTTTAATTCATTTTCTTGACGTTACTATGCAGTTATCAGTAACACACTACTTAAAACCTTTATGTATAATGCATTATAAAAGTAGTTTTAATGCATTAATTATGCCTTGTAATGCATCTTATAATGCATCATACAATCTCATGAATAATTGTAATCACAGTTAATACATTATAACACATATCAATTCATTGTTAGACTATGCATTTTAAATTAGATTATAATTAGATTATAATTACTTACGACAAGATATAATGTATTACAATGCACATTATGAATAATTATAATGCATTATACCCTTTAATAGCCCTTTATGATGCATTATACATAAAGACTTTAAGTAACTGTCACCCGTTTATCTTTTGCCAGTTTATGTACACTCTAAAAAATGCTGGGTTAAAAACAGCTCAAATTGGGTTATTTGGCAACCCAGCACTGAGTAAATATTGGACAGAACACATGCTGGGTTATTTTGACACAGCTGGTTGGGTTAAATGTTTTACCCAACATGCTGGGTTGTTTTGTTTATTTCAACTATTGTTTAAAAATGATTATACTGCTGGCTTAAAATGGGCTGGAAATTAAAAATCACACAGAATTATAGAGGCAACAATACTCAAAAGATGAACATTTATTATTAAGCAAGAACACCCATTAACAAAAATATAGGACAAATTGAATTTATTTGAATATACAGCATAGTTTACAATATTACATACCATTAAACTCATTTGACAATCATTTTAGAAATAAAAAATGTAACATTTAAAAGTATAGCATTTTAATTTAAGTGTATTCAACCGTTATCTGTAATTGTTTTTCACCAAAATAGTGCTAATTCTTGTGCCGGTGTGTTACCAAAATCTGAGCCGGTGATGGGATGCTGGGGAAACTACGAACCTCAGACCGTTGCCCCACATTTCACTCGTAGCTGAAAGATGCCTTGACTGACCCCAAAACCTGCCCGTAAACAAACAGTACTGAGATTAGAGAACATATTTTAACATCAAATTAAATTAAATTCAGTATTATAATGAATAAAATCAGTTTATGTTATGCAAGGCAAAAGGTGTTTCCATCATGCGAAACAAACGACCGATGCTGACGCAGCTGACTGACATCTCGTCCTTGTATGTTACATCACATAAAATAATATAATTTACAGAACAGTAAGGACTTTATAAATAAAATAAAATAAAATGTATCCAAACGTTTATTTCGCTGAAGACGTGCAAATCGGCGGCGCTAAGAACCAGTCTCTCCTATAGAGGATGCAAAAAGCCTGTGCTCAACAACTGGGTTGTTTTGTCGGAGACAGGCTCAACCCAACAACTTGGGTAGAAAAAAATAACCCAGCATTAAAAATGACCCAGCAGCTTAACTACAGAAAAACTACCCAGCACCTGGCTAAAAAATATTAAAAACAACCCAATAGAATGTAAAAAGCAAATAAAAGCTGAACCCAGCATTTGGGTTAAAAAATGTTTTGAAACTTTTGCAGGAAGACATTTTGTTCCTAAAACAAGAAATGATATCACAGAAAGGGCCTCCTTGTAACTGTGTCAAGATCAGCATGTTCTTCTCAAAAATATTAGATCTGACCTTGTTTTTTATTTTTTACTTGATGGTTACACTGATTACTGTTTTACTTTTTGTTGAAAATGGTATCAACATTTTTAATCCATGGAACCAATAAATGCAACATGAATACATCATAAGTTTTTTGTTACTCATACTCATATTATTTGACCCCGCTATATAAATATGGGTGGCCATTTGAAGCATGTGCTTCTGATGTCATAACCGTGACAATTTCTAAACTCTCCATTTTCAGCTTTTGTTTTTCTAAAGGGTTTGTTGGATGGGTGGCTTTGTGTTGAATGTAAGAACATAGATTGCCCTCTAATTTCAAAAGGGCAGGGAAAATCCTGTTTTCCATGAAATGTCCTGTCTACGTAATAAGCAAAATAAACACTGAATACCCTGGAATAAATCTACCCAAATATAAATTATTTGCTAAAAACACAAAACTGCTTGCAGTTCAGCGATGGAAAAAAACGTGAAGTCTTATCGAAATTTGAATGATCCATAGTTAGTTCTTCTTGTTGTTGCTTCATGTTTGCATCATGACCTTTCTGGTGTCTGACTGTGGAGAATTCCCTGCTTTTTGTCTTCCTGCTGTCTCGCTGTGCGTCATGCTCTAATCCTTGTGAGGCCTATTGCAAATCAAAGGACCTTCTCTCTGACTGAGCCATTTTTTTTTTTTTTTGCCCTTTGTTTGTGGTTTCACTGTTTTACAGATTTCCAAAAATCTTTATTGGTGCCATCAGAGAGCTGAGGAATTTTTACTGGCATTAAGACATGCTTTACGACCCTGAGATCAGTTGAAAAATGAAAGAACAAACTGATGACAAATAGCAAATATTGTTGAAAACTGAATGAGTGTATAATATACCAAAACTGGATAGCGGCGGGGTGGGTGTGCTATACAATAAGGAAAAATCTTAAACAAGCTCAATCATGCCTGTTCATTTTGAATGTTCACAAAATCACACGCATCACAGAACCACAGAATTTCAAGGGGCAGCTGTTGCATGCAGAGTCTGACATTCAAACAAAGGGTGTTACCAAACATTATTACAATGCACGATCACAAAAAAACTTTGATTGATAGCATTGATAAAAGAGGAATGTGGCTGATTTCCTCTGCATTATGACATCAGTATTTATCATAGACAAAGCAATAATTAGGCTGACAGCAACATAAAAGGACAATGACATTTAAGAGTATCGGTGATAAAGAAAATCTTTTAAAAATTTAGATGGAAAACATACTAAGTTTTTAGATATTTAGTTCTTTGTGTATTCATATAGTTTTAAATGTCATGTGGTGCAACATTAGTGTTCACATATTATTCATTCTTATTTTTCACATTCTTATATGTTTTTTAAGGTTCTTTTTAAACACTACTATGCAAGTGTTTGAGGTCTGTTTGTTTTAATTTTTTTCAAATTAGTTTCTTGTGCTCATGTAAAAAATATATTGTGAAATATTCTATTATACTATTTCTTATTTTTTCTGATGTTGAAAATAGTACTGCTTAAAATTGCTTAATAATAATAATATCGCTTAATACTGTTTAACTGTGATACGTTTTCCCCCCAGGATTCTTTGATGAACAGCGTTCATTTGAAATCTTTGGTAACAATGTTTTTACTGTCACTTTTGATCAATTAATCAATCAGTTTCCTTGCTGAATAAAATCATTGAACTCTTAAAAATCTTACTAACCTTAACTTTTTCAAATGATTAATTGATAATTATCATTAAGCTTTTGACGAGTTGCACCACATGACAGTTAACAACCTGAACTGATGTTGTCTTGTCATTAAAAGGTCACATTGTCTGATATTTGAAGAGACTTACTGACCTTGACACACAGCCATGGAGGTCTTCGGGGGTCCTCTTCTTGAGGTTATTTCCTGTTTTAAATTTTGAAACAAATTCATTTATTAAATTAAATTTAGCAAATCAATAAATTAAATGTAGATATATGAGATATAGTAATAATAGATTATGCCAGACTACCTGTTTTCAATAATTGATTTTCATGATATCAGGGCAGTTGTACCACCCTGACATTATTTTTATGATGACAATTATTTTTTAAGGATAGAATATTTGCATCAACACATATATTTTAAATTCAGCAGCTGAAGGACAGTCGTTTTCTCTCTGGTGAAGCGCAGGTAAACCACCATCCAGGGCCTTTTAGTGTGTTCATCGGCGTGCACAGGATCTTTTCATGCTGAATTCCTCATGTATCTGCAAACCAATGCGTGCTCAAACATTCATGTGTGGTCTCTGAGCATGTAGGGAGGTCAAAGTTCACTTGTGTTTGCAAACAGATAATTAAATGAGCCTTTGACTCTCAAGATCATAATTCCTTTAGCATGGTGAAACAACCATGGCCAAATGGTGTACAGGTCTCAATACACACGGCATGGTCTTCGTCTCTTGCATGTCATGCTTTTGATTCAGCTAACAAAATAATAATGACTTATCTCTGGCTGCAATAAAAACTGTGTCATTCTGAGCTTTGCGTGGTGTGTACAGTCTCTCTGTCTGTTCTGTCCTGTGCTTGTAGAGACTGGCCCATCACATCAGCTTGACGTGATCCACCCTTGGGGAAAAACGCAGAACATTTATTTCACATCAGGCATTGGCACTGAGGTGCTTGTTTTCCATCGGCTGCTTTCCCCAGCTGGCCTCTTTTTTTTTTTTTTCCTCAGTGTCTTTTTAAACTTCTCTACGTGTCCCTAAGTGTCAACTTCCTGCACAGGGCACGCTCATCGACCGCACAGAAAACAACACGACACAGTATATGCAAATTTAAAAGACACTATTTATGCAAATGAGCTCCTTCTTAGAAGTCACATGGGTATGAGTGTCAGCCAAGAATCTGACTGTCAGTGCAGATGTACTGTAAATACAGTACCATAAATCACATTTTTTTATTTTCTTTAGCTTTGTTTTGCCTGTAAAAAACAAAAAACAAACAAAAACAAAAAAACAGTGCATTCTGTTTGAGTGCATTTAACACTTGTGGATCATTTTTGTAAACAAATTAATTTGCACACATAGTCATATGACATCGGAATTAAAAGCATTTCTTGTCTCTTATGAAGCTAGGCTTTATGATGTTCACACTGTCAGATTTTGGGATTGACAGCCGCAATTACTTACAGGGGTGAGTCTCGAAATATCCCGTTCACGCAGCAGCTTGCATTAGCTTCTCGAATGCTGTGTGCATGAACGTGCAATGGGAGTCCAGCCCGCAATTTCCTTCCCGTAACCATATCCAAGATGGCGACGTCCAACCTCTTTTTAACATGACAAGAGTTCAGCCGTCAACTCTTCATTAACCAACAGCGGATTTATATTTGGGCAGGGTTGCCAACTCTCACACATTTGGCGTGAGACACACGCTTTCCGGCTCTGTGTCACGCACTCACTCTGCCCATGTAAATCTCAATTGCCAAATTGGCAACCCTGCTTGCGATTTTAAATGAAGTTTCAGCTTTCAAATGTTGTAAGGTTCAATACTAAATTCAAACGATAAATACCATTTTGGCGCACCTAATGTGGCGTAAATAGTAAAATGTAGCGCTTCTGCTAATGCCAGAGCCATTGAAAAACGACGAGCTTTGATCTCGCCGGCGTCGCCGTCACGTGATTCAGGGAGCTCTCAAAACAAACCAGCATTGTCAGTATATTTGAATGTGTTTAAGTAGGATAGAGACACCAGCTTCACTATACAGGTATTTGCAGCAATTTTTGGTAAACATTACAGCATATTATGCATTGATTTTTACGTAAATGACATTTATTTTATTCTGGGGAGTGATGGAGGCAACCCTTACGAAAATTAAATATGGTTTTCTTGTATTTAACCCTCAGGTATTGCTAATGTGACCATACAGTTGAATTATTTTTCAGTTAAATAAATGTTCTATATTTTAGTTCAGTAATATTGATCATTTAGTACTAAATACTATTTGTCCAATAATTACGGTCCATTAAAAGGGTTTTAAATTCCAATGCAAAGAAGCAAATTAAAGTCATTTTGTGGTTGGGGAAAAAAATCATTTTCATTTGTAATGCCATGGTTTACACACTACACTGTAAAAAATAAAAAAACACAATTTGTTGAGTCAGCTTAAAATAATTTGTTACCCTGCTGCCTTAAAATTTAGTTAACTAAAAATAAGTTTAGTCAACTTGAAATGTTAAGTTGTACTAAGTAACTTAGATATTTGTGTTTGCTAAACTTAACAGATGGGTAAGTAACCCAGCTGCCTTAAAATCTGAAGTTGATTCAACTCAAATATCTAAGTTGTCACTTAGTATAATTTAACATTTCAAGTTGAATAAACGTTTTTTGAGTTGACTGAACTTAAAATTTTAAGGCAGCCAGGTTACAAATTATTTTAAGTTGACTCAACAGATTGTTTTTTACAGTGTAGATACCTGTATGGCTCTTTACTAAATATACATCTAGAATATTGCATATCATACCAGCTTACTTATTTTTAAGTTTTTCATTTGAATAAATATTTAGAAATGATTAAACACATTTTTTTAAATATATTTTGAAAAGTTAATAACGTACATCCTTTTTTAATGATACTTGTATAAGTACACACAATGAATGCAAGCAAATACTGAATTTAAACCGTTTAAAATGTTGCAAAAAAGGCATTCAGCTGCATTTTTATCCCCTTATATATCCCCTTATATATACAATATATACATATAAATAGACATAGAGTCGAGACCCTGAAAGTTACCGAAAACACACATAATAATGTGCAACACACGGTAGGTACGCGTTTGTGCAGCAGTGGAATGCACCTGTGAGGCCTGACAATTTGTGTGAGTTTGGTTATAGACTATGGCTGTAAATAACTGTGATGTGTGTGAACAGAAGTAAATATAGAGGGAATAGAATGTTTTCACAACGCGTCAGCAAGGCCATAGCGGTACGGAACCTAAACAATGCCACTGAACCGAACGAAACTTGCATATTTTGCTAATTATTGCTGCTAAAAACGGTCAATTATTGTCTTGTTTTGGGATGTACTAATCGGTCGGACCAGGAAAAACATTTGGAGTACTATAGACTGCCAAAAGTTACAAATCAAGGAGAAGAGTTTAAAAAACTGAGAAACAAAAGGCGTTTGTGGTTGGCCAAACTGAACCAGGATTTCCAGGGCAAGAATCTTGACAACATTTGTGTTTGTTCTTATCATTTCCGATCAGGCAGGTGAAATATTAGGCTAATATCTTAATTAATACTGCTCGAACGTATCTTTACCACCTCTTACCTTTAGTTGGTCAAAATATTGCACCCTTTCCTGCTTACTGCTGCTGTGTGAACGTCGCCTTTGTAAGTTATGACTTTACTGTTCTTTATGACAATTAATGATTAAAAGGGTTACTTGACTAATTTATGCTGCAACATGTTTATATAAAGGCAGAGATTATCAGTTTTGCTACTCTATAAATGGATGTCGACTGACTGAAGGCCTGAGGGCATCTCTCTGCAGGCTGCAACAACCTACTTGTCCTCACTGTTCATGCAGTTCACGAATGAAAAATAGTTTACTTCTGCCAGTGAACCAAAAAAAAAAGATTTATTTTTTCCTTTGCTTTCTTGCTCCTGCTTTCCATAAATTAAAAAACATGCACAATAGGATGTATTGGTCTGCATGATGACCAACACATCAGTCCTGTATAATGTGTGGTTTTCTTCCTTCCTGCTGCACACGCAAAACAGGTGAAATGTGAAAGCTAGTACGCAGGAATGTCAACATTACTCTTCAACCATTTATAATTAAGTTCTTTATTGTTTTACAAATATTAAGTTATCCACAAAATAAAATAACTTATATATTCAAACTTAAAAAAATTATACCATTTAAAATAAAAAATGCATATTTTCGCGCTCACCCCGCACAGTATTTCGTGTCAGTCATTTTCTCCAGAAAAATTGGTTTAAATGTGCAAACAATCAAAGTAAATTAAACATTAACCGGAACTCAACTCTGACAACTCAAAATTCAACTGACTCAGTATATTATTACAAATGCATTCTTGATGTTTTGGCATATATTTTAACATGAGTAAAAATCACACAAATAAATAAATACAACAACAAAGCAAAACAGAAGAACATAAAATTAGCAGAATAAAACCAACAAAAATGTATGTTTTTTTTTTTTTTTAGTATGGGACAAAGATTAAATAAAATCATTGATTGGAGTTCCCTTTAAAATGTTTTGGGTAATTATGATTTATTTTCAGCAGATACTAAGAAAAATGGTTCTAAAGCTTATTGTATGTATAATTATTATTGATCAATGTAATGATTTTAATGTAATGAAAAAAAAATTCTGAAACTTATATAAGTTTTTTACACTGGCCATTAACAGTTATTTTCATAAAATATCCAGTGATATTTTACTACTTTGTAGAAGAAATTATAAGACTACAAGTAACCTAGAAAATGCTGAAACAACTGAGTGTTGAATAGTCATGTCTGAACAGTTGTGTCACCTGAAGAATGAGCTGGCAGAAATTGAGATCATTTATTTTTATATAAAGTTTGGTGAGTTGAGGGGACCTATAGCTACCACATTATGTGTGTGGTGATCAGGATGTGATTATACATCTGTCTAAATATCTACTGACTGACATTAAAAGCTCTGGTGAGTATGTTCCTGTTACAGTGAACAGAGGCACAGCCAACAGTTTGCAGGGAAACAACATACACATAAGCATCTGTAGAGGTTTAGTCCAGCTTCTTCCATACATTTAGTCTCCTCAGATCCTTTTTATGATCCGTTTTTCATGAGATTTGTCCATATCCATGTAACAGTGTTGTCCTTTCCGCTGGTCACCAGGACTGATCCACAGCTTGCAATCCATTCATTTAACTGCTTAAAAAGCCTTTGAAGACCAATCTACATTTTTACCAGCATTAAAGTGGTTATATATACAATCACTAGAAATTGAAACAAGACATGCTGGCCTTTTTGAATTGATATTAACTGGTATATGATACCGTTTTTATACTCAGAGTTTATTTGGTAAACTCTTCTGATAAATGGCTCTGTGCAAAGGTATATGAAACATCATGGATGTACTAACTATATATATGTATATATATATATATATATATATATATATATCTTCTTTCTTCTTTAGTACCGGAATCCCATGCGTCTGCTTGGTGCTATATTACAGGACTAGGAGCCATTGGTTTCTTTGAAAACTGAAATAAAATAAACACCACTTAGTGTCGATGAGTGCTCTGTTGGCAATATACTCAACAATATATTCATATTCTTAATTTATTTAAATTAAAAATACTTTCTGAAATAATATGCAGTGCAAGTCCAAAATCAGTCTGAAATCTTGTGCTTGGACCCATGCAGTGTGCAAACAAGTGCACACTTCTCTAGCACTCAATTCATCTCAGTCTGCTTTTGTGCTTTCCATTCGAATCATGGAAACGGCAGTCCATTGCAAAAGGGAGGGATTTCTCAGTCTTTCCCTACGTTTAATGTCTGTTTTGTACATAGATGATTGCTTATTTCATTTACAGACACTGACCCATTCTGTTATCCTGCACTCTTCGCACACCACGTAACAGCACCAGTGGAACTTGCAATTGCAGCGTTCGCTGCGAGTCTGCTGTAAGATGTTGTGGCCCCGGCCACAGCACAAGCTCTCACAGTTGTCCATTCCCTGACTGGTCTTGTTACAGATCCGGCCCTGCGTCCCGGCAGAGTCCGACCCAGGGTCCCTCTCGCAGAAATCCGGGGACTTCTCAAAGTAGACTAGATCGTTGGCGTTGGCTCTCCGTCGGTGCGTCGGGTGGGCGTGCTCCACCTGACCCGTGTTTCTGTTGTGGGCTTTGATTAGCGTGGCAATGTTGAAACGTTCCTTCAGCAGCGAGCCCACCGTTCTGAACTCTGGAGTCACCTGCCAGCAGGTCTTGAGCTGACAGCTTCCTGATGTGCCGTGGCATTTGCATTTCCTCCTCATGTGGTCCACCACAACCTGCACACAAGCAAAACAGATGAGGAAGATGTTAATATCTAGAAACCACAGTATCTGGACCATAGTTGGCAATCTAGACCTTGCAATGCGATGACTAAAGCTGCTGCATTAGCAAAAAATAATAATCAGAGCCCTTATTAGATGAATCACTGATTTGTGATGAATGAAAAATTATACAGATATTACTAGATGAGTCAATGACATTTAAGAGCGTAGACAGTAAAGAAAATTAGTTTTAAAAGGTTTATAGAGAGTTTTTTTTTTTTTTTTACATTAAAAAATATTTTGATTTTCATAACCAACTGTTGATGGACCACGTTACATATATTACATGTAACTGGTTCCAGTTCTCGCTATTAACAAACCATTAACTACTGCTTTTGCCTCAATAAACGCCTAATTTGTTGCCTATTAATAGTTAGTAAGGTAGTGGCTAAGTTTAGGATTTAGGTAGGATTAGGGATGTACAATATAGTCATGCAGAATAGTCCTAATAAACAGCCAGTACGTTAACAATAGGCATGCTAATAAGTAACTAGTTAAAAGCGAGAATTGTTCCCTATACTACAGTGTTACCAACTACAGAAACTTTAAACTTTCAAATCTATCACATCCTAACTAATAAGTAAACAAAAACAACTATTTTTAATATTTAAATATCATGAATAAATTCATAAAGCTTGCTAAGTTATCATGAGGTTCTATAAGATTCCTTTCTATGTATTAGTTCCTGTTTTCAATTTTGTTTTGTTTATGCGTTTGTTTTGTTTTTGTTTTCGCAGAGCGCTTTCTGAGATCCTCTGAAACCCTCTACCTCCCCAGCTCCACCTGTATAGATCTGCTACGGGTTATTATATACGCTATTTGTGCAGAAGCAGTATGTCTTAAATACTCAAAGCATTGTATTGGCATATGTATTGGCAGTAGCAAGTTCCTGTACTTGTTTTGCAGCAGCAGCAGTAATCTATAGTTTATATGATAAACAGTAATAACCAACAGCAGTTTAGCAGAAAACAATTTAGCAGATCTTTTCTGCCAAGATCAAATACATTGACATTGTAATATCCATTACAATGCTAAAATCGAGTTGTTGCGACAGAAATATATTTTACATTAGAAAAATAATGATTATGCCAAAATATACTTTTTTTAAAATGATAAACTTTTGTTTATAAAATCTGGACAGTCTATCAAAATAAATTTTAATTCACAAATTAAAAACATGCTCATCATAGAATAGGTATATTCAATCATTATGCACAAAAGGCATTTTAATGTATTTTTAAACAAATATATCCAGATGAAAAAACAGTTCTGTTATTGACAGAGATTTATTCAGTCTAGTATTACTCATGCACTTTTTCCATGTTCCACCACATGACATGTCAGGGTTGGAGATGAGGATGCCCTACTCACAAGTTCAGACCTCCCATTCTCTCAACAATGCACTCATCTGTCATCGCCAGCTATAAACTTTTAGATCCAATTACCAAGAGGAAGAGGGGCCACCCTTACTACTGACAGATGCCCCAGCACCCACCCATATCAACAACACAAGCACAAACATTAAGGCTTAGCAATCCCACATTTCACACTGTCTCAGGCTTCCTAGTGCTCACCGCGGGACAAAACACAGTTTGAACGTCTTTAGAGATAAGTTGAGTTTTGTCTGTCAAAACTCGACGGATTAGGTTTCACTGTACAAAATGAAGCTGCGCCATTTTACGTCACTCAGCCATGGCTTGTGTTTTTCTTTTTTGAGTTTTGCGGTGGCGTCACGATCCAGGACATTTTTTTTCAGTTTTTGGGATGACTCAAAACAACTTTTCAATCCTCCAGGGCTGCAGTCTGCTAAAACCGAATGTTCTGACATTCGGCGAACAACTGTTCCCGTTCACCTTGAGTCGCAGGTCACTTTCAGCAGTTGTCAAAAGCAGACATCTGCCATCCCTGAAGATTGTGAATTCTTCAGGCTATACGTTTGCATGCCGGTGGTTTCTATTTCAAGCTCTTAGCCATCATAGGTGCGCATGCAAATGGAGCAGGTCTGTTTTATATGAATGGGCTCAAAGAGTAGAGAGACAGATATGAAACAGATATCACACCCTTACTGAGGCCAAAGATAACAACGATCAATCACAACAATACGCCCACAATGGCAAATCAGGCACTACAAAACTGTTTTCACAAAACACAAGAATTTCAGGCTGATCTTGCTCCGTCTGAGGTGAACACCTTAGTGTATAACCCTGTATAGCACCAGCATTTTCATCATTTCAAGGTCACTGTTTCAAGAGTTTACAGCCTTCCAAACGGAAGACAAATCAGTTCCCTAAGGGTCGATGCAACGCGGGTACAGACAAATATGGATATTCAAATCCTGTCGCTTTGAGTGCTGAGAACCTGGCGGGAATTTAAATGTCTCACCTCCAGCAGTTAGTAAGTGGACCTGCCTGCTCTTGCCATATGTGGCCTATGCTGAGGAAGCTACAGGGTTGGGATGGAAGATCGCAGGGTCTGATTGCTCTTCTTCCTCCTCTGCCTGGACTCGGCACCTAAGGGCAGGAGCGGCGTGGGTGCGCGGCAGCGGAGGAAGCGAGGAAGAGACAGGAAGTGCTCTCTTGGAAGCTGCCGCCCTGCTTAAGTGACAACAGGATAATCTATCGGGTGTGTGGAGAGGTGGAGCGTCTGACTGAAGCCTGGCAGACCGTATAGCCTGGGGAGCTATAGATGAAGTGCAGGAAGCGCAGCTCATTCTTGCGTCTGCCATGAACAGATTAACAACCTTAAAGTAAAGCCTGTCAAGCCTCTGCACTGCCCTGCTGGCACAGAATGAAGCATGTGAAACAAAAGGCTTTATCAAAACATTTGTTTTATTCAACGTATCTTACAGTTTCTATAGGGGTACAAGGCTTTATATGCGGAGGAAGCGCATGCAATCACTGGATGTTTTGAAAATGTAAAGAGGTTGTCAGCACAGAACAAAGCTAAAGGCATAATTCAACTTTAAACAGCTGACATGTCTTTGGCACACTCACAATAGAAGAAGAGTTGCAGATATTCATCAGCATTTGATGTGTATGGCAACATGTGCTGCTCAAAAAGCTACAGTAACACAGCAGAAGCCACTATAAGTGGATCTGCAAGCAAAACATATTAGGGCCCATAAATTTGCACATTTTCTTTTCCGACATGCAGTGGATGTGGATGTTTTGAAGGGTGTGCTGTAATTTCATTGGTGCAGAGCAAATTGAGAGCCACATCTGGGCCACTTTAATTGAAGAAAAAGTGAGACAGGCTCGCCCATAAACTGGCACCAGACTGAGATCAAGTAAAACACATTGGTAGCACATTTGGACCACAGGCAGTATACAGCAAAACAGTTGCACAACCCCTCAAGTCAGATGCTTTTTCCTGTACTATAAATCAACAGTGTAAAAACTGATTTTTAAATTAAGCAGCTTTTACAATAATTGAAATTTCTGAACATTTTCTGAAAAAAAAAAAAAAGAAAATTCTGTCATTAATTACTCATCCTCATGTTGTTCCAAACCTAACCTTTGTTCATCTTTAGAACACAAATTAAGATATTCTGGATTAAATCTGACCCTGCATAGACAGCAATGCAACTGACAAGGCCCAGAAGGATAGCAAGGACATTGTTAAAAGAGACTGACACAGAAGATAAGAAATTGCTGAATAAAGTAATTTTTCTTTTCTTTGCGGACAAAAAGCATTCGAAATTTCATAAAATTACAGTTGAACCATTGATGTCACATGGACTATTGAACGTCTCAGTTGCGTTGGTGTCTATGCAGAGGTCAGAAAGCTCTCGGATTTCATCGAAAATATCTTAATTTGTGTTTAGAAGATGAACAATGGTATTATGGGTTTGGAACAAGATGAAGGTGAGTAATTAATGACATAATTTCCATTTTTGGGTGAACTATCACTTTAATACAGCTGAATAGTTTCAAGCATACTATTAAACTGAAACAGCATTTGCAACACATTTAACTTTCTCAATGTGCTGCATTTCTGAGTTGGACTTGATTTTGTTTGTCCAGATTTCATTGGGGTGAAAAAATATTAGGCTGTGATGTTATGGGTTAAAATTATTTTTCTCTGTCATGCTGCCTTTTATAAAAAAACATTTTACAAGTGTGAAAGTTATTACATTTTGATGAAAGAAATATTTCTTTTTTAAAGAAAAAAAGTGTTTTTCTCATACTAGTTTCCATTACAGAGTTTCCACAGATTTTCCTTATATAAATGTATATATATATATATATATATATATATATATATATATAATAGGAATAATAATATTACATTAATACAAAATGTGTATCACAGAAGGACAAACTTCCCTCTTCTTGTACAATTTACCAGTGTACGTTATTCTAAAGAAAAAAATGTTCAAATAACTTTTTAAATGGATGTTTCTTTAATAATTTGAGATGTTTATAAAGTACATTTCAAAGTCCATTTGAATTTAGTGAATCATTCCTGTTTATTCCTGTAAAAAACATTCTCAGTGTTAGGCAGTTGTGCACTCTTCTTCTTTGTCTTTTCTGTAAAATATGTGTGCACATTTTTCTGAACACATGAAAGAAATAACGAAACAACAATGATTTGTTTCATGTGTTCAGAAAAATGAACACGCTTATATTTTATTATTTGTAACTAATTTTTTTCATGTGTTCAGGAAAATGAGCGCACGTTTTATTTGTGCATTCAAATAAATGGACATCTAAACAATATACACATTTAAATAACTGCAGTAATATACTTGATGCCACTAGAAATTCCCATTACAGAAATGCATTACAGCTATTCCAATGTAGTACAGAATCGCCATATGGCTGTTTTTCCTTTGATAAAGAGTTTCCACATGGCAATGTTCATATTCGTTCAATTTACTGTAAAACTATTCCAGATAAAGTTGATCCGAGAACAAAAGCCTTGGTATGAAATCTAAATATACAGAGAACAGCACTACAGCAGACACAGGTAAAACTGTAGAGAAAATCAAATGTCAACTTTACTAGTCTTTCCTTTAATTCTAGCAATGCAATTTCATGCCATCTTTGTGAATGTGAAAATGAAGGAAAATTAAAATTAAAATATTTTATTTAATGTTACATTAGAGCTACATTCATGTCTGAAATCTGTATGCAAGTCCAAAAAGCATGAACATATTAGCGACACCACAGACAGAGACGATCGTGTATCGAGCGCTTTCGTGTTCAGGGCTTTGCAGTCACAGTAAGACACTGTTAGGTACAAGCTGGAGCATCCACTTGAGATGTAGGACAAAATGATGACAGGGTGCCTGACAACATGATCCTCCATCTAATGGCTTGTGATGAATTACTGAATGAGCATTGCTGGGTTCCTTTGATGTTTCAGAGGAGGCGTTCCACCAAAACCTCAGTGTCCCAACACACGTCTTCATTAAAGTCTCAGATAGACGCGTGAGCATACTGTGATGCATTTGGTCAATTAAACATGTTTACATTTAAATCTTGTGTGGTGTATACAGCACAGAAATGTAGAGGAAATGTCACTAATACTTTTAGGTCAAAACATTGTTCTTATAAACTGTTTCTGTACCGACTCCTGGCCTTTGCTCGCTTTGCTCTAAAAGTAGAAACGCCGCCTGGCTTTACAACCGGTCTTCATTGAGTGGAAGGAGCTCCAATGAAAACATGCAAAAAATAATTTACAACCCCACTAGACGTTGCCATGTAATCGGCAACTACTGCAAACATAAAAACATGCCCTGTTCTTTTTGCCCTGCCGGTCCGCACGACATTGCCAGAAGCAGTGAATGGCAAATACTAAAACAATACAATTAAATCGATTCTCTTTATGCAGTTTCCTTTTTTTTTCCCTTCTGTGTTGCCCAGGCCAGTGACAGACTGTTTAAAAGTTGTATTTGGGGAAGGAAGGGCGAATGTCTTTCTACTTCCCGCTGTGTTTGATGTCTAAAATCTTTTGCTGGCTTTAAACATCTGTTTCCAAATAGCCAGCAGCCACTAATTAGAGCTTTTAACAAGACTGAACGTCGTGAGAACCAGAGGGTGGGCATGAGGCGACATGTACATCCCAGTAAAGTCACTACATTCCTCGACAAGCGACTACCTTTCCTGAAGAGGGAGGTGGGGAGGTGACTGAAGCGAATATTGGGTCGCAAACCTTGCAAATAAAAAAAAAGCTCTGTGATATAGTGTCCTGCCCAACCTGGCCGGGACCCCTACGTCACAAAATTATGGGACCCAATTGCCAAAGACAACGGAGAAAAAAAACATAAATGTATCATGAGTTTTGAAAAAATGAGTTTAATTAAAGATGGAAGGTTTTACGATTTTTCTTTCTCATCTCGCTGACACTGCCTGGAGAAAACCTGCCAACAGTAACATATTTCGGTAGCAGCAAAGTTTCTGTCTATCTTCTTTCTGACAATCGGTTTCGGATGCCAAATAGGCTTACTGGCAGAAGCCTAAGAAATATTCTTGAACAATGGCGTCTCTCTGTACATCACACCCTCGCTGGCAGCTTGATCAAACGCCACACCTCCCAATTGAGCTTCTCAGACTGAAATCCAGAACTTCCAGCATCCTTTATACATCATCCAATATAAATAACAATTAATCAGTTTAGAAACTGATAACAATAAAGATCCTTTGAAGTGTCATCTCTGAGACCAAGAATGGGTGGCTTTTGCCAATGATCATGGTAATTATAATAATTAATCACGACACTGTGACATGATTCATCAATAACAAAGATTCTGGAAATTTTACTAAATGTATAGTCTCTAGAACTTCCAGCTTATAGAGCGAGACAGAATTAGGCATGAGAATTAGTACTTTAGATGGCAAACACAGCTACTATCTGTTACTTTATTTGGGACTGACCAAGTATGTTTTGTCTGAATAATCAAGGGGACCAGCAAACTGATGGAACGATACAGAGACAAATTATAGAAGAGGAAGCAGCAAACAATGAACAATCTGCAACTCTGTCTGTGTGAACCTGCCAGTGTAGCACATCTGAGCTTATCGTCGTCATTTACACTTCAGCTCTGTACCGTCCTGATAAAGAGTGACAACAGATTAATCCACGATGATATCTTACCTCCCACGTCTAGAATGCACAGCTGATGAGCTGTCAATGTGTGAGGAGCAGCCACACCAAAAGCAGTTTTAATATTGAAGTTACAAGCAATAGTGAAACTCTTAAAATAGCGCTTGATCAGTAGAGCATATTCCAAGGTCATGGCTTTGATTCCCAAGGAATGTATAAACCAGTAACAATGTATCTCTTGAATGCAATGAAAGCTTCTATGGATAAAAGTGCCTGCCAAATTTAAAATGTTTCCTCAGGATTACAAGAAGCGGTGGTTTATAAGAGCAGAAATAGCACAAACATTTCTAATCCAAGTTGAAAATAAGTTTCACCAAATACTGTTTAATTCCTGCAGTAAGTACTGTCTGAAATTGCATTTAAGTGTTGTGAAGTAATGCCAACAACCGAACTGACTGCCTCAACCACTGAATCAGCCAATAGTGGGCCTGCAAGAGTAATGTGACAGGAATGGCATTACACCATGCATGCAAGATTTATTTCAACTAATTTTATTTACTTAACTTTCATGATCTTATGGACTTATGTTGAAAATAAAAAACGTAGTTTTGCTACATAGTTGATGCACATGTACACTTTCATATTTGAAGTAGGGCTGGGCGTTTTCCGATTTTATCGATTTATTTCAAATTTAATTAAAATTAATTCATTAAATTTTGCCACGATTTTATTTTTTAGAAATCAAGGAATCATGATTTTGAATAGAAATATTAACAAACATTAGAATTAGATACTTTGACAATATGCCAGTGATAACAGTAAAGAGAACAGAACTATCCAACCGCATGTCGGCGCATGTGATTAACCGCTCACGTGTGACATGCTCATAGCTAGGTGCCATTCACACAGAATGCGCTTTTGTGTTGACAAAGATGCAATGTGGGCAGTGGAATAGGAAAAGCATGCAAGAAGGTGGGAGTGAACTTCTTTTAACTTAAGCGCCGCTTTTTTAGAATGCTGTTTCATGTATAAGATGCGTGAGTGCAACAGTCAAACACTTCAGTGTTTACAATGGCAACGCAATTGAATAACGCAATTGAATAAAAAAACAGTAAAGAACTGGTACTGTTTGTCTGATCTTTCATGTTTGCATCATGATGCTACAGGCTGAAAGCTGCTGTTTATTGTTTTTACAGAACATTTATAGTTAATAGTCTACTGGTGTTGTACCTTCAGTCATTTTGAATTTGAATTACCTTGAATTTACGAGTTTTTAAAGCATTTCCTTGTATTGTTTCTTAACATAATATGTATAAGACAAGTTTATATCTTTTCTTTTGCATCTTTTCTGCAAAGATATTTAACAAGTGATTTGTTTAACATTTAGATCATGTTGACAACATGTGGTGCACTTGGAATAGAATGTTCTTTAACTAGAGTGTTAATAAAGAAAAAGTTACTTGAATCATGTTGTAGTTACATTTTCAATTTGACTAGTTAAAATCTGCATGTAAACAACATATGCGCATGGTGCTGTTGACGTAGAACGCATGCGCCAAGCTTTGTTTACTTTCAGAGGAAAGAGCGTGTATGTGTCGTGATACTCTAAAAAATGACGCTAGGGTGGCGCAGAGGAGAAGAATTGTTGAATAAAGTCATTATTTTTGTTTTCTTTGTGCACAAAAAGGATTCTCATAGCTTCATTAAATTAACTTACTGGACCTTGACCGTAGTAGGACCCATGCTGTCTATGGAGTATCAGAGAGCTCTCGAATTTCATCAGAAATATTTTAATTTGTGTTCCGAAGATGAACAAAGGTCTTACAGGTTTAGAGCGATATGAGGGTGAGTAATTAATGACAGAATTTTCATGTTGATTGTGGGTGAACTAACCCTATAATAAGCACTGCTGTTAGACTATGCAACTCACATACATTTACAAAAGAATATATCAGTAAAATGGAAGTTATGCATAATGAACGTTCAGGGGATAAACATTTACAGTAAAATAACATTAAACAGCACAAGCACACGCACAATCTCACCGCATGAGACACTCTGAGAAAATTATGTATCAGTGCAACAATAAAATAAGTAACACAGGCAGTGGAAAAAGTGCAAAAACCCCAAGCTGTCCACATGTGTACTTTTTCACCTCATCTGTTAGTTGTTTCACTGTTGTAGTGATAGCCCTGTAAAAACACTGTTTTTGTCCAAATACTTAGTAGTTGCTGTCACTCCAGAAAAAAAAAAGGCTAATTCCAACTTACTTTTGCGTGGTGTCTGCCTCTGTCTACATAATGCAGTAATCTTGCAACACCTAACTAGGTTAGAACACCCTTTTCAGCTTTCTTACCTAATTTAAGAAAACAATTTAAGAAGTCTGTGAACAACTGTGCAACAAGTGCTGAGTGATCATAAACAAGGATATATATAAAGAACCACTGAAAAGTTTGGACATGTTTGTCGTGATCTTAATGCAACTGTGACCTATATGCTTACGTCTGAAACTAGTTTTGTAGAAAAATACAAAGTTTGCCCATATATGAGCAGTAAATGTACAAAAGCAAACATGTTTCTGGAATGGATGACTTGGACTGCAGAGTGAAGAAAAAGCAGCAAACAAGTGGCCAGATAACTTAGAAAATCCCTCAGATCTGTTGGAAAGAGCTCTGGATGCTCCTCACGAAGTTGGGAAAATTTCCAGAGTGTGTAAAGATGTTATCAAAGCAAAGAGTACAGAATCTAAAATAAGACAGTTCAACTTTTTGGTTGAAAAAAATCTGTTCTGCTTGGGTAAAATAAATGACATTTTTACTATAGCAGTGCCCATTTGTTTTCTTTATGAAACACAAGTTACAAGTAATCACTCCATTAGCATCCACCAGTTTTTTACCTTATCCTCGTCTTGTTATTCATCTCAGTGCATTTAGCTTAACTGCTCCACAGTGCCACTAATCTTCTTCTTATTATCTAATTAGCACAACACAGGCAAAGAGACAACACCTCGATCCCTTACATCACACATTGCCACCAGGAGGGACTCACTGATCAAAGGCAACACCAGGGAAGGCATATTTTGATAAAGCTTAAATGCCTTTTAAACATTCCCAAATCCAAAGATAACACGTTTCAGAGAAGCACATGTTTGCTTTTGCTCGAGTGGAGTTATTGCTCATTTAAGTGTTTTGCTGTTGGTAGGTGGTTCGGGGGGGGTGCGTGGAGATCGGAAAAGATTCATGAGAGCACCTAATTGAGCATAGACGGGGCACCGGCTCACGCATTTACGCGCAGGCAGGAGCCCAGGCAAAAAGTTCAATGAGCCTCTCGCAATGCCAGGGCCTCGCTTTAGAAAAACCAACGATCGCACGACTCAGGGAACGCACAAACACAAATGTTTCGCTTGGCAAAACGGACACAGTTGAAGCTTTCAAGAGCACAGCTGCAACATGAGCGTCCCTTCATGTTTAACCGCCGCTCGGAGGAAATCTGTAGCTTCTAGGTACATCAAAAGGAGGGACTCAACCGCTATTGTCTCCTATAGTACATGTGACACGGTTATAGTATCTCAGTAGAAAAGAAGCGCTCATCTTTGAACACCACGTTTTAACGTACTTTAAAAGGGAGCGTAAGTTGATCCCTGTGCACTCTTTGGAAATGCAATCCAACACTGCTGATTCATTCAGGCTTAGTGTCACACATCACACACACACAGCCAACATAACGCCGTCTCTCACCTGCCTGCCAACTCTGTTGTTATGAAGTCTCATCCTGGAGTGAATGTCTCTGTACGTCTCGCGGGAGTCCAGGAACTCCTTGGAGAAGCGTTCCCCAAACTCCACGTTGGGACTGCAGCCGCCCCATTCCCAGGAGTCCTGGGGGCCGAGAGCGTCGGCGGGAAAGTGTTCCATCACGCCGTGCACCATGCCTTTACCCCGGTTGATGGCCTCCAGCTGGAGACGGTTGAGTTTGATCCTGAACGCCTCCTCGTCCCCTCTGCGTTTTTCGTCGCAGCCGCAGGCCTTCAGCTTGCCCATGGCGCAGGCGTTGGACACTGCGTGGACCACACCGGCCGCTGCGATGGCATACGCAAATGCGCTTTCCCTGAAACCTGCCAAAGAGACGATACAAGGTATTATTCAGGCAAGCCTCACTCAAAGTCTGTCTTTGCTCCTGGAATTGTTCTCCCACTGCTTTGCGGAGAAGATTGCTATCATATTCTACGAGAAACCACACAAGCCCTGATGTTTGACAGCAGTACCAGTATAGTCCTTCACACAACAAGCAACAGAAAGACCTCACAGGACAAAGCTAGTGAATGCAGTGCTGCGCTTAAGCATCCAAAGCATGCACATGCAGGAACAATGGAGAAGGTGTGGAGGGCTCCGGCTAGCGTGGCTAAGCACAGACATGCTCATCTGTGCACAGGCTCTACGCTGAGCTCAAAAACGTGGCTGCAATTAACCTGGCTACCGTTAGCGGCTGTTTGATCTGCGCTAATCACATGCCGCTCTTCTGGATTTTTAGCTCTCGTCCGCCGTGCTTTTTATTGGACCTGAAGTGCGGCAGACTTTAAGGCTTTCCGACAAGAGTTAAGAAATTCCTCGGCAAATACATTTGAACACATGAGAGCCACATGTAGCAGTAGCAAGTTGTGTTGTTGTTCTTGTATAAGAATATTTAATTACAGTGCTTTTTTTTCTCTCCAGGGTTTCCAGAGTGAAAAAGGTGCCTGCCCGTGTTAAAGGCTTGTTGAAAGCTAATGGTCTCAAACAGTAATAAACGGAGGTCTCATAAAAGCAGACTCTCCTGAATCACTTTCAGGGACAGATGGGGAATTAAAGAAGGCCATGCTCAGGAACATGAAAGAGCCCATAAAGGCTAAATAGTTTATAGTTCCTTCTGCCTGCTGAAATCAAAGGGCACTTCTTCAGCATGAAATAGACCCACTTAAGTACACATATAAAATTCCTGTTTTATATATATAAAAAAATATCAGTCCGGTAAATGTCAAAGATATGAAAGAAAATATGGATATATAAAAATATGAAATTACTATCTTGCAATTTAAATGACCAAAACTCATATGAATCTCTCTCTATATAGATAGATAAATAGATGTCATATAAAATTGTATTTTTAAATCATCAAAGGGGGAAAAAAAAAACGTTATGCATCTGGTTAATGTCAAAGTAATCCGGGATGTGACATATAAATGCTTAGAGAATGTATGTGTTACCAATATACCAAACCATCTGTTTATATTTTAATAAACCCTTGTTGATAGTCTAAACATTAGAAAAATATGAGTCTACGCATGAGTGTTATATGTTAAAAAAGGAAAATAATAATTTGTTATGGTTGTGACAAAAAAGGACACAGTTTTTTAGGGACTACTTACTTTGTAGGATTTCTGCAAATTAAAATGCACAAACCAGACGCAATAACTGTTACTTTATTTTAATTTTGATGTGTCTGTTTATGAGGAATATGCACTGGTATGCATGTGACAAGCCTGAAAATAGCACTTACCGGACTATGGTAAATTATGCACTAAAAATTATTTTAAAAAAGCTTTAAAAACTTTGAGAGACCTCACATCGGTATTTGAACAACCAAATGGTGACATCTGTGCTGTCAGTATAGTAAAACCTTTATTTTTTCATAGTAAGGTTGACATTTGCATGGAATTACCTGTAAACATTAGGAAACATAAGAACATGAAAGGCTCTGAAATTTCTATTTTATCATTTAAATAATCAAAAAAGGAAAATCAGCATGGTTAATATGAAATATTTTGACATAATATGTATGTATAATGAGAGTCTATTACTTTTGCATCTTTCATATAAAAGTTCTGCTGTTTAAATCATCATGTTTTTTTTTCTAGTTAAATCATGAAAAGGAAGAAAAAACAACTCAGTCTGGTTAATGTTCAAGACCTGAAAGAAACTCTACAAAAATATGAAAGCTTATTACTTTGCACGACTGTCTGTCTACATTCATATGCATTTGTGTGACCACTTAAGTTGGTTTATTGTAAATGATCATTCAAGAGCAACAGAAATTTCCAAGTTTGAACAAGTTTTAAACTGGTCATGACCCCATGTCTACCACTTAAAAAGCGTGTTTAATGCAGATTGGGGCTTGTCTTATTAGGCCTGTAAATGCGGCCCCACCTCACCTCCGTGTCCTGTTTTGTCCATCTCTGGCGATTACAAATGACTAATGAGCCTTTAAGACTTAAATCAGGTGTGAAGCAGTCAGTGTCTGGAATTCACAGCGTTTTCCAAAAACGCTTGCTGATGGCAGAGCAGCCCTTGGGGCTCGGAGCAAAGATCTGAGATAGCTGAATGATGTTCAATTGATCATTTCAAAACACACAGGAACTCACACCTATTAACCCACCCACCCACAGTGACATACACACTCACGCAGAGGAGACGTGCATGCTGAGATACACACGCGCACACCAGCCGGTGCTGCTTTTTTTTTTCGTGCAATCCTCTCATGATTCTATGGGGGGCAAACGGCACTTAGGCGCAGCCAGAAGACACGGACATGGAAATGCTGTTTTAGATTTCCTTCCAAGCCAATGAAAGACCTGGAACAAATCAATCTAACAAATAATTTAAAGTGAGAGGCACGCCCGGCTGCGCTGATGGTGGAGGAAGTGGGAAAATGAATTAAAGATTGAAGGAAACTGTCACTTTGGGTTACAGAAACTAACTAAACAGGTTTATGCTTTTGCCACTGAGGGTTGGGAAAATGCTGAAAGCAAATTCACAGCACTTGCACTGGCACAGAGTAAAATGCATTAGCTGGCCAGGGAAGCCCTCTTGCAGGATATTTACATCCACTCTTTAAGTGATATAAGCCTATGGCTGATAAAGCTTTCGTACTATCAAACATTTATGTGTGTCTGCAAAAACTCCAAAGGATTTATTTACCCAATATGGATCAGTTTCTATCAAGCCAAATAATTTAGATGTAGTTTAGTATGTTAATGAAGTACGTGCATCAAAACTGAAATTCAGTTTTTGTACTTCTACACACCGGTCCCATGAAAAGCACAGACTAAACCAGATTTTCACAAACTAAAATCATTATGTTCATTTGTTGCTTACCCCTGCTGAAGACAACACTCTCATAGGGGATCTTGTTTCTGGTCTCCAGACTTGAGCAGTTCCAGCGGTGTCCTCTAAACTGATGCTGGCACTCATGGATGGCAATCTGGATGCCCTGTATGGCTGAGGCTGTCACATCTGGATGTCTCATACATACGTCCAGCTGTTTCTTTGTCAGGCCGGGCAGGGTCAAACACACAGTGTTGGCATTCAGAATGGGGTCAAAGGGGATCTTTAGTCCTAGAATCTCATTTGAGTCTGCCCTAGAAGAGAGAATGAAACCTTATCAAGTATTCAAATACACTTACACGAAAACAGGAAATAAATAAAGAGGTGATAAATAATAAATACCCTGTGTTCTTTTGCATTGTGGAATTGTTTATAAAACACAAAGATGCTTTATTACTGGCTCATACAAAACTGCTATGGCAGTGACAAAAGGTCCCCCGAGGAGCCTAATGCTCATGGCTATTACAAAATACACCATGTGCTGGAAATAGATACCATGTACCTCAAATGGAGCTGGTTTGAGAAAATTACAAATGAGTTTACTTGACAAATAACAGATGCAAAGCTTCTTCCATAACAGCACATGTAAGAAAAGTTACGTTGAAGTACTGTATTTATGAGCAACTACAAACTTTCATCAGTGTATAGTTTAACTACTACACTGCAAACTACCAATACAATATCATAACGTTAAAGGAAAATGCAAATAAAGTACTACATGAACTGCAAACAACTAATATTGAATGAAGCTCTGGTAAAGCCATAATGTTAAAAATCTATCCATAAAAACGTGATCAAATAGTTTAGTTAGATTAGAAAAGAGTGAAAACAAAAGTTTCCTTTTTACCGCTTTTCTCAAAGATGTAAAACCAAAAACCGATGTCCAAAACTTTAAAAAACATCTGTGTTGTTATTGAAAGTCTTAGGATGCACGTAAGTACAGAATATCATGTCAGTTCATTTAGTGTATGTTTGTGAGCAAATATGAACATTCACGTGCGGGAACGAATGCAATCGTTTAAATTTGACACGAAACAACTGAGCAAGTTCTTACCTTTGAACTATGAGCGACGTCAAAGCCAAAAAACAGAAGAGTCGAAATAAAAAGTAATCCATGCTGCTGCTGGTGCTCTTCTGCAAAACTCTTTCACAACAACTCTTTAGCCTGAGGAGAAGATCCGTCCAATACGCGCACGGCTTTCCAGCGATCAGCTTCAGATCGTCCAAATCTGGCGAAAAATAAAATGATGCTGGAGAGTGCCAAGCGATGTCGTGATACCTCATTCATGAAATCACTTCACAACTTTTCTGCTGGAGCTATCAGTTTGAGCTTTCAGAATGAATGAAAAGGCGAGCCGACGCTGTGAGGATCCGCTGAGATATCATCTGACACAAGACACTCATGTACACATCAGTACTCAGACTGAGCTATCTACTGTCTTCAGGACTTCTGATGTTTGCCTTATCTTGATGGCACTCAGACTACACTTAACTCTCTGCCAGCCCACCTCTACGTCAGCGTACACACTCATACTCACGCTCACACACACAGCAGAGCAGACTGCCGTACAGGACAAGTGCCTCATTAGACAAATCCCGATGGAACCGATAAACAGGGAAGTTACGACTCATTGGGATGTGAGGGATTGTTCGGGGACAGATAGAGAATGATATCATCTAATGAGCTACTTTCATGCTATGAAAATGGATAAAAATAAATGTTGAGGGATTTGATTGAGACAGAAAGAGAGGAGATAAACATATCAGATATGTCTATATTTTAGCACTTCAATGACCTTGAGTCAAAAATTCCACTTACGTAAATGTTTTTCTTTTTGTTTCGGTTTAAAAAAAAAGTTTTGAACCACTCTTACATCAAAATAAATAAATAAAATACTTTTTAGAAATCATATTTCTGTCCTCCAAAATAAAATTTAATAACCAGTGAAAATAATAGCTAAACTGGCTAAACAAGGTTATTTTTTCTAAATATAAGTTGTGTGTTCATTACAGCATTCACTTTACATTTTTGTATGTTACATTTTAATTTTATTTTGTCATTTTATGCATCATTTTTTTACTGAAAAGCCAAGCTGTTCAAATTATTGGGGCATGTTGTCACAGAAGATCAGCTTAGTTTCAAGATACAAAATTCAAAACATTTTTCTAAATATATAAATATATCATCCTGTAGTAATTTCACAGAAAGTGAGTCTCTAAATAATTGAAAATACAATGTTTGTCTAAGTTCTTTAAACGTACTGTCTATTTTTAATTTCTACAGACTTCTTGCTTGGTGTTTATGTTACCTGGAAACTCAATTACGGACATTGAATTTAAGTAAACCCATGACAAATGCAAAATGCAACCACATCTTACATGCTGAGAAAGGAGCCAAAAGCCCATTAAAGCTGAAACCTTCCCGCAGCTTTTGTAATGTTTAAATTCCATATGCTCCTTTGTAATTCTTCATTTCGAGACTTAAATGAAGAGTGTGTGCATAGTGGCATCAATAAAGCGAACCGCAAAAAGTTACTTCAATGTGGCAGGGAGGTTTTAGTCACAGTGAAGTCACAAGGAGGGAGTCGGTACGGTTTAAAGCTTCAGTCTCGAACGAGGGTGAACGGCCCCCGCTGACTCCGAGTGAACTGATAATGATCTCTGTCTTCAATTAGGCACCATCACAGCTTAGTTTTTTTATTGCTAGTTCATGACAAGTTAAAAACATTACAACGGACACATTCCCGCTCGAATGGTTACCAGTAAGATGTCGCAACGTTCATAAAGACAAAATCCTGCTTCCATCTGCTGTGGATCCTTGCCAAGAGATCTGCGGTCAAGAATTTAACACATGCTGATTTTAATTGTGTCCTAGTGTCAACTGGGGAACCCCTTTCTCTATGATCTATTTAATTGTAAAGCATTAAGATAATTTAGTAACGACACTTATCCGCGGCTGAACAACACTCACGCTCTTCTGATCATGAGTTAAATGGCTGAGAAAGACATAATTTAGTAAAAGGCAAAATCATTACAGCAATTTTACACTGATTAATCACATAATGATTTCTGTCTTGTGATGTAATGACTCATATGAGTTAAAAAACAGTTGTGTTCATTGATTGTAGCGATTACCAGAGGAGCCCCAAGGCAAAAGATAATGCTGAATTGGAATTTCCCACGATAAAGAGGTGTGCTGCGAGCTGCGTGCACTTTTCCTTGGCGAAATGGCATTGTGGATGGTAATAGCTCTTGTCCTTGTCCAAACGGTCCCACCAGGGACATTTCAATTATTTACAGTCTGTTAGGTTTCAGAAGTTCTCCAAGAAAGTCCTGACGGCCAATACACTGAGAACACAGAGACATGAAAATGTCACAAAAAATGAAGGAAGAAAAGAAAAATGTGACCCTGGACCACAAAACCAATTTTCTGAAACTGAGATGTTTACATTATCTGAAAGCTGAATAAATGAGCTTTCCACTGATGTATGGTCTGTACGGATAGGACAGTATTTTTGGCGAGAAACAACTATTAGAAAATCTGAAATCTGAGGGTGCAAAAAAAAAATCTAAATATTGAGAAAATCGCTTGTCCAAATGAAGTTCTTAGCAATGCATATTACTAATCAAAAATTAAAGAAATATCGATCATTTCAACCCAAACAATGCATTGTTGACTATTGCTACAAATATAATAACCCTGCTACTTAAGACTGGTTTTGTGGTCCAGGTCCCAAATATGTATCATTGCAATGTCTCTCAAATGTATTCAAGCTTTATTTACCCAATTATGCTGATCTTAAGGAGGCTAAACAATTCCCAGTCGTCCTTTAAAGAGCATTTCCTCTTTTCATGAGTGGGCAAAAGATGTGACGCTACAGGAGAAACAGAACAGAGGGTAAAAAGATCAACACTGCAATTACTGGGGCTCCCGCAGGACGTCTCACTAAGAAGGTTTTTAAAAGAATTAGAAAGTTCAACCCCCTGCTGTGGAGCAATGACACATCTGTGGAGAAATGAGTTCTTGCAGCGAAACCTTCCCTTTTTTCAGAGGAGAATAAAGATCAGTACTGAGCTTCGGTTTTTCCCACAGGAATATTTGTCTCTTTTCTGTCATTAAGCCATTAGCACATGATGGGAAAAGGACTTTTTGATTGGCCTAATGGTGTAGGTATTGGACGCGGAAAGTGGGGACGCTCAAAGAATAGAGGAAAATAAGCATTGTGCGGTACAGTACAGCGCAGCGTGCGCAGCTCCCAAGAACCGTTGCCCTCTGATCTGCTTGTTGATACGTGGAATGGTTGCAATCAATTAAATGTTCATTGTGTTGGAGCTAAACATTTGGGGGATTAGAGAACTTTTGTTATTCACTGTCTTAGCAACCCAAACAAAGAGTGTCTTGTGCCGTTTAAGAGATGCTTTAAATTGGCCGCAAACGATCTTTATAGGCCATGGAATGATGTGGTCTGTTTTGATCATAGTCACATCGTTTGTAAAACTGTTCACTGCAGTGTGGTATTAGTGGTTATTTATAATGCACACTAGTTGTTAGACTTAATAACATGCAAACCCACTTTGAAAACAGCACAACAGGAAGTTTTCTCTTTGATGGAAACCTGTACTTAATTAAGACACTTAAATATTCATCTCAACAGCAGAACATAATTCCTTAAAAACAAACATTTCCATCGACTGAAGATTAATATGTAGATAAAATTTTAGAGTTGCTGATGGATTAAATGTTTATTTTAATGGATAAAAAACTGTGTTCTATATTTAAGCGTAATGAACTCCACACCACAATGTACAGCTGCACTAGTAATTGATGCCTGAACATGTCAAACTTGCAGTTAAGATGTGATATCTGAGGCTCCCCCTACTGGCCCTACTTCTCTTATGAAATTAGAGGAGATGTTCGGTTTGTATATCACAATTTCCACAAGTACCGATATTCAGAGATTCCTGCCGTCAGGTACTTGCCCAGCTGCTGAGTTGGCTAAGCCATGGCTATTGAAAAACAGCAGAGCGTTGCTTGTTTTCTTTACCGCTTGGGTTACTGCTCGCTATCACTAATTGAGCAGAATTACACCCGCTTGCTTGCTTTTCTTGGTACTGTGAAAAT
Source organism: Labeo rohita (assembly GCF_022985175.1). Taxonomy (NCBI): domain Eukaryota; kingdom Metazoa; phylum Chordata; class Actinopteri; order Cypriniformes; family Cyprinidae; genus Labeo; species Labeo rohita. The sequence goes on from NC_066877.1 coordinate 12,599,924, forward strand.
GTTTGGGTTAATGCAGCAGATGATATGACTATAAAGGTATGTGAAGCAGGAGAATGTATTAGAGATAAGAAAATCGTTCGCCGTTTAACAGAAGTATGCTTGGGTTGATGGCTGTGTGCCACAATTTAGTATAGCATAGAGAAAACTTCTATTCTTAAAAGTACAGTAGGGTAAAAGTCTGAGACCACTAGTGAAAATGCTTCTAGTTTGCTTTTTTTTTTCCAGTGAATATGTACAGTATGCAGTAAAAAGAAAAAACTGTTATCATCAATCTTGAAAACAGCTGTAATGATATTTTTTCTTTGACAAACAGAAAGTTCAAGAACAGCATTTATCTGAAACAGGAATCTTTTGTAACATTATAAATGTGTCACTTTTGATCAATTTAATGCAACCTTGCTGAATAATTATATTGTATATAAATTATTACAATGAAAAACTCATTTTTAAACTTTTTTTTTTAAATGTGAATTTGAAAACAAAAAATAAACATTTAGAAATTAGTTTTTAAAAATCCATTTATATGTTATGTTCAGCAGTCCTAACATTTTTTGTTTGTATCCAGAATTTAATTCAATTTTAAATCCTATATTTTCAATGTGTTCTCTGTCTTTGAACCCCACTTACAATATGCAGAAACAACTGTGTACAAAGTTTGTGGTGTGGGGTCGTCACAGGGGATTTCCTCTTACGCTGAGGCACATATCCTTGATTCTGCACAGATCTGTGCTTCTGGTATTCATTCGTGAGCAAACCGTTTACCCAGAGAAGAATGAAAGCCCCATTCCAAAATGAATTCTGCATGCTGGTGGTTTCTGATCTGAGAGAGAGAGAGAGAGAGAGAGAGAGAGAGAGGCAGAGAGAAAAAACAGAGAGAAATGTGACAATGGCAGACAGAGAGCATAAAACTCAGGGAGACGTTTCACCTGTGAATTGTGGTCATTAAGATGATGGTGGAGATAACTAAAGCACGAGTTATTCAGAGGTCGTTCGCTACGAACAGCTGGACACTGTGAACGTTTCTGACCTTGCAAGATGTCTACATCAAGATTCTATGAGTAAACCTCCCACGATGCGCTGCACTCACATACTAAATCTGTCTGAAAGGTTCTGAATCAAACAACAGAAAAGTCCAGCAAATGAAGAGCCTATTTGATGAATTAAACAGCAGCTTCTGGTCAACGTTTTTTTTTTTTTTTTAGAAATCACTCAAAGCACCCTGACATCACCTATGACTGAACAGCAGATGCAGGCATTCCCTCCACAAAAGAAAAACTGCACTCGACACCAAAATAATCTATGATCCCTTTTATCCCTCTGCGCATCAGTTCTTCCAGCTTTTCTGGTGGAATGTACAACAAATCCCTATCCGCAAAGACCGCCGGCTTTCAGAAGAGTATCTTCCTATTTCAGCCAAGCTCTTAACCCTCATACTAATCCCATTCGACTGTCTGACAGGTGCTACTGCTCTGCTACCAACAAACAACTGCATCCTCTTTGCACTTTATACTCTCATTCATTTTATGTACTGTATTGATTGGAAACATATTCTTTATAGATCATATTTATTGTTCTGTTTGCTACACTACAGTGCTCCGTGTGATCACTGGTCTTAGTTGTGTTTTGCATGGGTAGTTTATGCATAACATTATTATCTACAGTATTGTTTTGTTTTAACCAAAATCAATATTTTACTGGTTAAAATATGTTTACATTTTAAGAGAATTTTTTTTTTGAATGCACGTTTTTGCCACTTTGTGGTGTGACAGTAATTATTAAAAGTATAAATAAATAAATAAATAGTTAACTGCAGTAACATCAAAATGATTGATTTTTCTTAAATGCCAAAAATCATTAGGATATTAAGGAAAGATCATGTTTACTTTGTCATGATCATGACAATCATGACACTTTATAAATGTCCTGCTGAAATATATCAAAACTTAATTTTTGATTAGTAACATGCGTTCATTTGGACAACTTTAAAGGCGATTTTCTTAATATTTAGATTTGTTTGCACCCTCAGATTTCAGGTTTTCAAATAGTTGTATCTCAGCCAAATATTGTTATATACTAACAAACAATACATCAATGAAAAGCTTCCACTTTCAGCTTTTATTCAGCCTTTAGTTGATGTATAAATCTCATTTTCCTAACTGGTTTTGTGGTCCAGGGTCACATATTTGAAAGTTACCACTTTACAGTGGTTTCTCAATTCATTTGAGGAATACTAGTATTATGTATATGCACAATAATTATTACAGACATATCAAAGTATTATTTAAAGCCGTTTTTGACTGAACATATCAACTTTCCCAAAGTCCCTTGTGAAAATTACATGTGCTTAACTTTAAATGTGCACTTAGTGTACCTTAAACCTTAAAAGTACATATTTAAAAAAAACTGTCACTGCAGATAATACAATGTTAATAAAACAAAAGGTCATTTAAGTTGACCTTTTAGTTCACTTTTAAAAAGTGCACTATGTAAATGTCAAATTAAAATGTACATTTTAAATCATTATGTTTTAATAATCTTGTCATGCTTTAAAGTATACTTCTGATGTTTTGACTAATTACAGCACGTAATGTACTCGATTATTTCAACTGTAGCATGTTACTTATTACTTGTTACTTACTTAAATTATATTTAAACTTAATATACATTTTAAAGTTAAATTGCAACTAAATAATTACAAATGTGTAATTATAAATATATTTAATTACATGGCATACAACTTTAAATAGTGGAACAGTTTCAAAGACACTATTAGTAAATATGAAATATAAAGCATATGCATATAAAGATGCACTTAAGTGGGTAAAAAAACCCCTCTAAAGTTCAACTAACTGCATATAAAGTAATGTATAATACATGTAATTGTAAATAACATAAAATTAAGCTCTGGAAAATATTACATTCAGTTCACACTTGAGTGTGTTCTTTTAAAGTATATTATTTCGGTAGCAGGCCTACTCGTTTTGGACCTTTTTTCCACAAGTGGCATTTCATGCATCTTCTTATTACCGTTGTTCGCCCTGTTCTTAGAGAAAACACTATACTCACTGTTGTCTTTAATTTGGTTGTACTGATCTTGCTGCAACTGATGATCTAAATTACGCCGTGTTGTCTTTCATCGGTGTGTTTCAAAGGCACAAAATAATCTGAAGAGTTTCATGTGAAGCATGCAGCCATGAAATGAGACAAATAGCTCCATCTTGTGTTAAGTGGCAAGAAGTGTGTTATATAGAAAGCCGTATGTGCGCGCGCAGAGGTTGGCATCATCCTTTGAGACCGTATGCCTGCAAACCACAAATCCATAAACACTTCATTGCAGGTCCATTTTGGAAACAGCAAGCCTGATCTAACTGAGGACAGGGACTCAATTTTCATCTGGCGATTCCAGTGCGGAGAGCACGCAAACAACATTGTTTATTGACAGAGACTTGCAAGCTGGGGCTCTTTACGTTTTAGGCCGTCCAAAAAGAGACAAAAATGGTAAGTATGAGTAAGCTTTCTTCGGGAGATATTATCAGCACTTAAAATCCTGACATTGAAAGGTTAACAACCCAGTGAGAGCACTAAACCCCGTTTATTCACAAAAAGAAATGGTGCAGGTAATTGTGTTATTTACCGAGCAGAGGAGATGAGGTTGTTTCGGCCCTCCTCGAAACCGCTGAACTTCCATGCCCTGTAGCGGGACGTATAAATATCACTCTGTAAAAAACCTCCAGGGTTTTACAAGATTTAGCAGTAATTTATTACAATTAAAACTGTTTTCGGAACATTACTGTGAAAATAATCCAGGTTAGGTCACTTTTTGCGGTAACACAGATCATTACTGCATTATGTTGCATTGTGGGATAATAACAGCTGTAATACATTTGAATTAAACTAACATTTTTATAGCTAGTGCGACCGTGGTAACACAACTGGAAATGCAGAAAAAAAATTTGTGATTGACTTCAAGACAGTAACTTATTAAATTTACAGTAGGGTACAAAATGGCTAAAGGCAGACCCTAAGAAAAGAACAGAATTTGTGTAAAAAATAAATCATACAAGCCATTTATTTTGTTTAAAAATCTTATAAATGTATGAGGTGGCAAGGGATATTTTACCCCACACATGGGTAAAAAGGCACACAATATTGATACTAATACTTTAGCTAAAATATATATATATTTTTAATAGTTATTGCTTGTTCAAAATAATCACTTTAGCAAAGTTTGTACTATTTTCTGCTTATTTTGATAACTAAAATAATTACATGTTGTTCAATAAATATACTGTCATGAAAATGTTATTATAAAACATATATTTTAAAATGCATAAACAAAATCATTTTGAAATGTAAAGATTCTGAAAGCATTGAAGGAGATCCTAAAATAATTTAATATAAATTCACAGTAGTAACAACAAATGATATTTTATTATATGATATGATTAATCATGTTTTTAAATATGATGGTTTCTTTCTAAACATGGTGATTATTTCTAAGATGGACACCCAACATAATATATGATATTTACCATCTGAATCTAACAATGTCATGTCAACAAATGGAAAAGTCAGCCTTTTATTAATTATAATGTTAATTACTGTTCTTTTAGCCCCAACAGCAGGGGTGCCTCTTTTTTTACCACAAATATCATACTTTTACATATTACAAAATTGAAAATCATTAAGAAGCCCTCTGTCTCAAGATATATTCAAGAATTTTATCAGTTCTCATTAAATCAACAACATTTTTAAAAATATCAAATATTAGGTCAAGTAAGCACAGAATCGACTTTGCGCTGATGCCCACAATCACGTTAAGCATTAGCCAAAATTGCACATGTATCTTGAAAAGATGTTTTTCTGTCCCAACCTTTCCTTAAGTGAGGAAAGGGGAAAAAACTACAAATTAAAGGCATTCTTTCCATGCATTCTGGGAAAATAAGCATCAGCATAGTATTATGGAAATCACACTATTACTGTAATGTGTACAAATTACTGTAATGCTCTAGGTCTGACCTGTTCAGTCACAGTAACTGTAATAAATTTTACAGTACGCAGCTAGTAGCCCTGAAAATACCATAAGTACAGGTTAAACTTAGTACAGTGCACTCTTCCATCCCATCATGCACCTCACAGAGTCTGACAGGGCCTAAGTTGTAATTAGACTGATTACCTCCCGATAAAATCTCCTGCGAGGTTTTAGTGCCTTTATTCACAGCTCGACTTTTATGAGTATGTCTTCCTAAAGCAAGCATCTCTATTTAGATAAAGACTAGTTGTCAGAACAAGGGGGACGCATGGTGGTATTACATTACAGTTTTATTCGCTCAGGCTATCTGCCACACACATGCACCTGTGTACACATGCACATAAACCATTTCCTGTCTGCGCATTCCATAACGAGACACTTTTTGCTCTGTGCTGATATAAATCCTAGAGCAAAATCTCCATTACTGCAAAAATGTTGAATCATAAATTCATTATTCAACAGCTTAAATGATGATTACCCCCTCTACACTTGCAACTAGAGTTCACGGCCTTTCGTCTGAACGTCTTTGCACCTCATTGTCTGGGTGATCAGAGGAAATGAGAGTGTATCCCATCATGCCGTGTATCCACCCACAGTGGCAGGCTTTCATTAGTGCTGTGTGTGTTTTACTATCAGCAGGCAAAGACAGAACGATTGTCTCATCCCGTACATTCCACAGCCACTGTGTGTGTGTTAAAGTACATTGAAACACAGCTATATTAATACCAGCGCTTCTATAAATCTATTGGCTGACTCTGCTGTCGTCCTGCTCTGGGGTGTCTAGCGTTGTGTGTGTCTCTCTCTGTCTCTCATTCCCTCACCAATGCTCCTGGCACATTCCCGGTCTCCATCTTCCCCTCTATCTTCAACACTGTTGGCTACGCAGCCCGAATTCCTGGAAAATATGAACTTGTGCCGTCTTGCAGGTCTCATACTAATACAAAGGGAGTCTTTTCCAACTGCGTAAATAACTCAAAACAACACCTTTCTTCTGCTGAGTGGCAAAGCGATACACTTGAAGCTGAAATCTCTGAATTGCCGTAGCGAGAGAGCGGGGTGGGAAGCATTGAGCCTTGACCCTGTGTGAAGTGAGCCAGTTAGAACAACATTTGTGCGATTTGTTTAACGTCAGTGAAAGGAAAGTGTGACATAAGCTTCATTATGTTGTCTATATAAATATGAGAGACAAAGACAGATTATTGACGCAAACCTTTGGAAATGGATTCTCACCAGGTCTTGTCTGTCAGTCTGAATATGTCAGAGAATAGTTAGATAGATAGAATAATAATACGACAGAATAACTAGAAAACAAGTTTTTGTGTATTTTATTCAGTGATGAGCAGCTATAAGTAGGATTCTCACATCCAGTCTTCTGTTTTCAAATCTGAAAACTTCCTTTCAAATGCATTATGATAAAAAAAATATACAGTTCTGGTATGAATTATTGCAAGATCACTTTATAAACAGTTGTTTTGAGGAGCAGTAGATAATCTTTAACATCTTTCCGCTACATTTTTTATTTATTTTTTTAGATATGAGGTTGCGCAAGAGAGGAACTGCAAATCGAGTCTAGAGCCAAATGTAGTCGTTCAAGCAACAAATTTCATCTTAATTTACATTTAGTGGACGTCACTTTTTGCGGTTAAAATGAATGCATGTGAAAATTATATTTCTCAATGGTCTGTGGCTCAAGCCCAAACTCCACATGATACCTTGCGAAGGTATTTTCCAAAAATGCAATGCATTCCAAACAAAGGACGGGGTGCTTGAGATTACCACTTGATGAAAGTCTCATGGCTGACCCCTTAAGTAGCTTGTGAAGCTCTGCATTCTTTATGTCTGTTTCTTAACATTTCTGTTTTCTGATTTCATTAACTGTACAGATTGCAGAAATATGATATTTCAAACATAATGCATTTGGATGACACTGAATTTGAAATGATGACCTGTTAACCCTCCAGTGAGAGATCCATTGAAAAAAAAAAAAAAAAAAAAAAAACAGTAAGGTGATGAAACAATGACAATTTCTCATAAATTCCTGTGATTATTGTCATTAATGATCAGTTTTGAGAACTGTTGAGCAGTGTTAGCATACTGAAAGGCTTTTCAGAGCATATATATGAGGTCAACAATACAAAAACTCTTAAAAACCAACAAACTGAAACAAAATGCATTTCACTAAGGAGCAAACCAATGAAAAAATAGTGATCAGTATCAGTAAAAGTGCATTAAAAGCCCCATAGATTAAATATCTCACAAAGATAAAGAGTTTTTACATGTTGCTTCTCTTGCATTTGCTTTTACCTTTGAGTTTGAGTAAAATGAGCTTTTACTCTTTCTGTTAAAAGTTCTCAAAGTGCTTTTGAAAGAAAATGACAGGGCATTAATCACAAGAAGTAGTCATGATGATATTAAATGCTTATAAATAACAGTCTTTGTTCCATATCAAGCCTGCTTTACAGAGAAATGTGCCAAATGTCCTTTTGTTGATGTTCTGTCACTTCTGAGCGTGAACAGCCATTGCACCATGGCTGTCGTGCTGATTTGGATGTGAGTCTGCACTCAAAATGCACTGTACATAGGGCTGTGATGAGAAGATTTCTGAATGTCTTGAATTCACAGCTGAGGAACCCCTCCTAAATCTTGAGTCCTGGGTTTTCTGAGGGGTGAATCACAAGGCAGACACTCCTCTAGGCTTTTCCAAAGCCTCAGGGTTTGAAATGTGTATGCATGAATCTGGAATGTTCTAGATTCCTCCTTGTTCAGAATGGCTTTTCTCAATCCCATTATCGAGGGTTCTCGGTTAGTGACACAAACTCAGTTCCTTCCTGACCGAGCACTTTTTACACTGGACCACGCAGCACCAGTGGAAACGGCAGAGGCAGTTTTCCTCCAGGACCACCGTCTCGTCCCGGTAGCCCCGCTCGCAACACAGAAGGTCACATCCGCTCACGTCCAGCGCCGTGCTGTTGCACATCCGCCCACGCGTGCCCAGTGATCCCGTCTTCCGATTGGGCAGGCAGAAGTCTGGCGACTCGGCCGAGTAGATAAGATCTTGCTTGTCCGGAGGTTTGATGTTCTGGCCCACTGGAATGAGAGTCTTACCATCATTCCCACCCATCACTTTGGATGCCCCGTTGAAGCGCTCGAGCAGGCGGTCGCCCACCTCGCGGAAGTGAGGCATTTTCTTCCAGCAGGTCCTCAGAGTGCAAGAGCCAGACAGCCCGTGACATTTACATTCAGTTCTCATATAATTCTTCACCGCCTGCAGTTCAAGACACAAAGATAGTTCAGTGAGATAAAAGGAGAAGCTATTTAGAAGGAATTTACCCTCGCCTCTCCCCTCCCTCTTTAGCCTCCGGCCACTCAAAAGCCAATCCGAGAGCTTGAAAACAGATTCGTACAGTTCTATACCTGTTGAAATTAACATCTGATAAATGCCGCATTAACAATTTTTCTCACTTTAATTCCAAACAAGTCGCTTCGGGGCATTTGAGTCTTACAAGAAAATCATCTGACAAACATGTCAATATGCCTCCTTAATTTACCTGGGACTGACCCCATGCTAACGGGACCTGAGGCTGAGAGGCAGTGACCCCTGGAAGATGAAGCACTACTGACACTAGCGAAGAACTCATTTGAGGTTTCGGCCAGTGGCCGACTGATGATGGCTTGAAGGAAACCGTAAATCTGACTTCTTTAGAATTCTAAATAATAATGAGCTATAAAGTAGTAAACTGAGATAAGAGTAGTTGTATACTTTAAAATGATCAAGCACACACATGCACCAGAGGTTTCTATTGTGCAGCATTACATAATTATCTACAATGCTGGCATTAGGTGATGGCTTAAAAACGGCTTAAAGACACACTCACACTCATGTTTGTTTCTGCACACTATATTAAAATATGAATATGAAAAAAAATGTAAACACTACCATTCAAAAGTTTGGCAAGACTTTTAATGTGTTTTTGAGACTTGTATGCTTACCAAGGCTGCTTTTATTTTTGAAAATATTGTGAAATATTATCATTTTTCAAGAAACCTTTCTTATTATCAATGCTGCAAGGTTGTGCTGCTTAATATTTTTTGGGGAAACTGATACATTCCTTTTTCAAGATTATACAAAAATATATGTATAAAAACAGCATTTGCTTTAAACTTTAAACACTTTAAATGAATGTGCTGTCTCTTTTGACCAGTTTAATGGATCCTTGCTTAATAAAAGTATTGATTTCCTAAAAAAAAAAATATATATATATATATATATATATATATATATATATATATATATATATATATATATGACCCCAAACATATTAAAGGAGAAATTCACTTCCAGAATGAAAATTTCCTGATAATTTACTCACCCCCATGTCATCCAAGATGTTTATGTCTTTCTATCTTTAGTTTAACAGAAATAAGGTTTTTGAGGAAAACATTCCAGGAATTTTCTCCATATAGTGGACTTCAATGGGGATCAACTGGTTGAAGGTCCAAATTGCAGTTTCAATGAAGTTTCGAAGGGCTCTACATGAACCCAGCCAAGGAATAAAGGTCTTATCTAGTGAAACGATTGGTCGTTTTCTAAAAAAATAAAAAATGTATATACTTTTTAACCACAAATGCTTGTCTTGCACTAGCTCTGCAATGCGCATGCGCGTCCTCATTAATTGCGTAATCATTTTGGAAAAATCACGCACAGTTAGATCTTCATCTGTGCACTCAAAAAGTTCAAAAAGGATTTCTCCTCCAACTTCAAAATTGTCAGTCTTCATTGTGTAACCTTTTTTGTAAAGGGTGTTTGACTGTTTTTGCATGTTCGCTTTCTAAACACTAAGTTGGTACTTCCAACACGCATGCGTAATTACGTAATGCGTGAGGTCGAGCTAGTTCAAGATGAGCATTTGTGGTTAAAAAATATATTAATTTGTATTTTTATTAGAAAACAGCCAATTGTTTTGCTAGAGAAGACCCTTATTCCTTGGCTGGGATCGTGTAGAGCTCTTTGAAGTTGCATTGAAACTGCAATTTGGAGCATCAACCTGTTGATTCCCATTGAAGTCCACTATATGGAGAAAAATCTGTGAATGTTTTCCTCAAAAACCTTAATTTCTTTTCAGCTGAAGAAAGAAAGACATGAACATTTTGGATGACATGGGGTTGAGTAAATTATCAGGAAATTTTCATTTTCGAAGTGAACTTCTCTTTTAATAGCACTGTAGGTATGTCACTCAATTAAATATTTCATTCATATTATGTGAAACAGTTAAATACTTTTTTGAGTTAATGCTTCCAGTTTCTTTCAAAGTAGAAAAAAAGAAATATCATTAATTAAATATAAATTTTGTAATTATTATGTTTTGCAGTTTGCAGAGTATACTGTATGTGTAGGTGTATATGATTTATTGAGATTTATTATTAAAAAGACTGCTCCGCTAGGGACTTTAGTGTGTTTACGTGAGTGGTTGTGTAAAAAATGGATGCTTGCACTTGAGCTGTGATCATTTCCAATCTTAATGTTGTTTTAGTAATCACACAGAGCAGAACAAAACACTTTCCATGTTAAATCAAATAAATGCATTAATATATTAAATGCATGTTAATGTAACATTAAAATGCATTCAAAGTATGAATGCAAAATGTAGTTTGAAACTCCTAGTTTTAAAAAAAAACTTAAAGGCACTCCTTTAACTATTAAATCAATCTAGACAGTAAATAAGGGAACAGAGAGAGTGGTGATGTTATGAAACTAGTCTCAACTCAGTTCATAAAGTGTTCTCCATCCTCTGCCAAGTATATTTCCATAACATTTCCGAGCTTTTCCATGCTTGGGCTTTTGAAGTGCACCATCTGCTCATTTAAGCTTGACTATCTCTGAAAGTTGTACAGGCAAAACAGCACACGACTGTGCTTGTATCATCTATGCATCGATGCAAAAAATCTATCCACACTGATATCGTACAAGGAACATGAAAAACAAAAAAAACATCTACACCAAACCTGCATGAGGGCGACAGGTACTATGTGAGGCTACCTTTAACAACAAAAAAGTAAATACAAGATACCTGGCTAGTCATCAGAATTTTTAATTTTGTTTATTGTTGATGTATATTAAGGGTTGTGTGAACTAAAAACGCATTTGTTATTATTATCAGTGTTAAGGATTGTGCAGTTGTGCTGCTTAATATTTTTATGATTTTTTGACAAACGGAAAGTTGAAAATAGCATTCATGTTTAAAAAATCTGTTGTAGCATTTTAAATGTCTATTTTGGTTAACTTAATATGTCCTTGCTAAATAAAAGTAATAAAACAAAACGTACTGGCCCCAAATTTTTTAATGGTTGTGTATGTTAACACATTGTTTTTGTTTAATATTGTTATTTAATATACAGGTTGGATTGCATTTATATTGCTACTAAAAGACTGTAAAGAACCTGTGTAAACAATTATTTATTTATTTTAATTCATAGCTATATGTATCAAGACAAAGGTGAAATAACGTACCAGTCGTCCGGCCTCATTATTATGAAGGTCTATCAGCGTGCGAATGTCACTCTTGCCCTTCCTCCGCCTGGCGTCCATAAACTGCTTGGACTTCTCATAGCCGAACTCCACGTCATCTCCGCAGCCCCCCCACTCCCACTTGACCCCCTCGGCTGGGCCAATACTGGCTAAACGCGGAGGCGGCCCTCTGCTCCGTGTGGCCTCGCAGCCGCATTGCAGCAGCTCCCCCATGCTGCAGGCCTGAGTCACTGCATGCGTCACACCCGCTGCCGTGATAGCATACACAAACGCTGTCTCTCGGATGTCTGTGAAGACAAACACACACACACACACACACAAACAGACATCAAAGAGAGCTTGTGATTGTTGGCCAGGCTGGGTTACATCGAACTCTGATAATTATGGCACTTTAGATATCCTAAAGCAGCAAGGGCTATTTCTGTGACAAGGCAGTCTCATCCACAGTGACAGCACTACTGTGGCACAATGAGCCATACAAGGTCATATTAGACCAGAATAAGCTCCACTGTGAATCAGAGCGAACTGAAGATCTTGTTCCATAATTTTGCAATATACAAGATCTCTTTTTTTTTAAACAAACAACCCAAAATTAAACAAACCCCTGAAAATCAGGGTTCCCATTGTCAGAAAAGAATTAGAAACACTACCTATCAAATTTGTCCAAAGAGATGGAAAATTTGAAAAATATTAATAAGCAAGGGCATTAAATGCCTTGTAGATTAAATGTGTTTAAAAAATGGAAACAAACATTTTCACATGTACACTACAGTTAAAAAGTTTGGGGTCAGTATTACTTTTTTTTTTTTTTTAATTAGAAAAGACCCATTAAATTGATTAAAAAGTGACAGTAAAGACATTTAAAATCTTACAAAAGATTTCTACACTGTAAGGAAAAGAAGGGAAAATGTACTGTAAATTTTCTGCCAGCACTGTAAAAAATAATCATGATTTTAAATGTAAAAGACTGTAAAAATGCTATCGTAAAAACCTATTAGGAGCTGAAGGCTCCTGTAGGTTAATGGTAAGTTCCCATATTATATAAACTACTATACAAAACTGTAATAAACAATTCATGTAATTTTACGTATAATTCAGGGCTCTACACTTACTTTTCTTTTTAGGAGTACTTGAGCACAAAATTTAGGAGTACAAAATTTGTCTTCCCTTTACAAGGTGATATTTGACTCCTTAAAGTGATTTACAGGGGAATTTTGTTTTTACCTTTGTAATGGCATTTTTCTAACTTTATTAAAATATGCCATCCTTTATGTCAATTTTTTTTTTATATTTTATAAGCTTTTTAAAATTTCTAATTAAAACAACCAAATAAGAACAAGTAGAGTAAAATATGATGCCAATCAAATTAAGTCAGTATTAACAACATTTATTTGTACTACAGAGGTGGCACAGAAGAACACAAAAGTGGCTTGTAGGTGTATTTTCATATGTTTAATGAGGCTCAGAGGTGGCATGAGTGCCATCAAATTCATAAATTCATGTTGAGATTAATGTTTTAAATATAAAATTTTGAATACAGTAATATTAAATGATTTAAATAACTGAAAAGATATTTTAAAAATAAAACTGCCAGTAGGTGGCAGCAAGTCACTGATTTAATTACTGAATCATTCATTCATTTGATTCATTCGAACGGCTGATTCATTCAGGAATAAACCAAGTGACTGTCTTTATGAATGGGAAATTGAATCATTGACTCATTAGATTTGTTTAAATACGCACATCGTTCATTCATAAACGAAACACCGCTGTGTTTGAATGGAGATGTGCAGCGGCTCAGTTGTGACTTGTTTCAAACTATTTTTGACAATGAAATAGAGTAAAATCAGGCAATAGTGTTATAGTCTGACAATGTAAGTCACTTAATGTTAACTTCTTGTTTATTGAACTGTTATATTAAATCAATACCTCATTTACAATCTCCCTTAAAAATCATTAAAAGCTGACACTCATCTTAGTTCATCACGATCTCAAAAAGTTCCATTATAATCAACAAAGCTCTACACTACACAATGAATCTCTTATTTACATTATCTCTACACTTTGTTAACGAAAGAATTCGTGAGATATGTCTGTGATGCATTACTCAACATTGCAAAAACACATAGAAACCTTTGAAGGTCCCTTCAGCGCAAACACAAATATGCTGATCGGGTCAGTCGCACTGGTGCTCCTAAATTTTTTTCATAGTTGCATGCAGTAGTTTTCAGTCGCAAATGCAACTAAAATAGTCGCACTGTAGAGCTCTGTAATTTACAGTTAAAATCCGCAAACTGACATTTCCAGAATACCTTGTGTTACATTTCATATTTGTCGTGTTTTTCACTGAAATAACTATGTTTCTTCTTAGTTTTATCTTACCAATTATGTTCATAAGGGTTGTATGTTAATATTATTAATTTAACAATATTAGTGTATTAGAAAGATACTAAACATATTTCAGTGCATCAATAGCTTGGTATATTAAAATTACACTCTTAAAAATAAAGGTGCTTCATGATGCCATAGAAGAACCTTGTTTTGTCTAAATGGTTCCATAAATAACCTTTAACATCTGAAGAACTTTTCTGTTTCACAAAAGGTTCTTTGTGGTGAAAAAATGTTCTTCAGATTATTAAAAGGTAAGAAAGAGATGGTTCCTTAAAGAACCTTTGACTGAATGGTTCTTTGTGGAACCAAAAATGGTTATTCTGTGGCATCGCTGTGAAGAACTTTTTCAAGCACCTTTATTTTTAAGAGTGTATATCAGTTTTTTAAATGTAAATTTAAGTTAAATTAATGTTGTTACCATAAAATTCTGGCAACCACAGCTACCAAATTGTACTTTTTTTTTTTTTTACAGTGAGGGCATTATCTGTACATTTGTTTTAACCCTAAAACACAACATAATGCAATGAGTGATTCAAAATATGAGTAAAACAACTTGGGAAAATTAATACGGAAATTTCCTTTGTGTTAACATTGGGCCATCATTTTACAGACTTTCTTTTTAACAGTGAATTTCATATAAATTGTGACCCTGGACCACAAAACCAATCTTAAGTCACTGGGGTATATTTGTAGCAATACCCAAAAATACACTGTGTGGGTCAAAATTATTGATTTTTGTTTTATGCCATAAATCATTAGGATATTAAGTAAAGATCATGTTCCATGAAGATATTTTTTAAAATTCCTACTGTAAATATATCAAAACTTAATTTTTTGTGTAGTAATATGCATAGCTAGGAACTTCATTTGACAACTTTAAAGGTGATTTTCTCAATATTTAGATTTTTTTGCACCCTCAAATTCCAGATTTTCAATTAGTTATATCTCAGCCAAATATTGATGTATTCTAGCAATCCATACATCAATGGGAAGCTTATTTATTCAGCTTTCATATGATGTATAAAGCTCAGTTTGGAAAAATTGACCCTTATGACTGGTTTTGTGGTCCAGGGTCACAATTATGTTCTTCAGAGCTTTATATTTATCAAAGAATGGTTCAAAACGATCACAGTTTTCTCAAAATATATTAAGAAGCACAACAGTTTTCAGCAACAAGAAATGTCTCTTTAGCAGCAAATGATTTCTGAAGGATAATGTGACACTGAAGACTGGTGTAATGGCTGATGAAAATTCAGCTTTGCCATCACAGGAATAAATTACCTATTTTAAAATATATTCAAATAAAAAAATGTTTAATAGTAATAATATTTTAAAATTGGATTGTTTTTACCGCAAACATTAGCGACTTTGTTAAAGTCTGTAGTGTAGCTTATCTTTCATTTGTTTTAAATTTCTTTTAATTACAAACAAGAAAATGACCTGTTACTCTTCCTGTCAAAAGTTATTTTGATAGAAAATGGCAGGGCATAAGCCAGTTCACTAAATATTTATTAAAATCTAACATTTAATAATGGTAATTGAAAACAAATTCTCTGCAATAACAGAAAAGAGACAAGAGAACAGGAAAAGACTGGAGAGGTTGGAAAGGACAGATGTGTTTAGCAACTCGTAGTAAGGGAGTTGAAAGGAATGACTTTTATCCTGTGTAAACGCTGGATGCAGTGAGCGTGCAGTCACTCTTCAGCCATGTGCCAATTCTGCATCGCATGATTCAGTGAATGGGATTCATTAAAGCCAGTGAAATGGAATCAGAGCTCAGAGTGAACATACACACACACACACACACACACACACAGAAACACACACAGAAACACACACATACAGATATTAATCCCAGCTGTCCATTCACACGCCCACTGTCGCCTTCATACTGTGAAACAATGTGTGTGTGTTCCTGTTTTGATACATGTATCATGGGCATTCTGACAGCACCCCACCTGAAAACACCTGTAGCTTTCTGGCGCACAAAACACCAACCAAGTCTGTATAAACTGAACACTGTACACTACATTACTATCCAAACATGCAGAGAAGCAGCTCCTCTGCGACATGCATTGATACTCTTATTATGTGGATACCATGAGTCCCTCCAGGATTTCACGACAGCAGAATTTAATGCAAAATCAGGCAAACAATATTTGAGGCATCTTGAATTTATGTTTTATGTAAAAATGTTAAACTGAGACGGGGAAAAGCAATATTTGCTTTAATATGAGGCAATCCCATTTGAGTAATGGAGAGTGTATTTAATACTTAATATTTACAAACGATCTCTCCAAATCATTCATTCATGACCTACAGTTGTCTATTGTCTTTCCAACCGTAATGTTTTCAAAAATGAAATTAAAGAAACGCAGCTGCACAATCGATGCAAGGTCTTGTTTATATTTATGCGTTACATGCTTGGGAAATTCCTAAAGGTCTAATGATACTATTATACTAACAAATATAATACTGAATATGTATATTAGTTCTCCTAATGACTTATGTCACTAGTACATTTAAAGGGGTCATCGGATCGGGTCATCACTTTTACATGTTGTTTGAACATAAATGTGTGTTGGCAGTGTGTGTACACAACTACCTCATAATGATAAAAATCCATGCAGTGGTATTTTTATAATCTTTATAATCCCCTTTTTCAAATCAGGCCATTCTCAGCCTCTTGTGAGTGTGACGTTACACCGTCCTATGCCACTCCCACGATAATTGATTGACATTACCGTCTTACCTTAGACCCGCCCTGAATGAGCTGCGTGAGCTGAGAACAGATTGACCGCCATTGTGTCAACTCTGGTGCAGGGAAAGACAAGAATGTCTCTGATTGAACGATTAAGATGTTCCGTTGTTGGATGTAGTAATGAACATAGCAGTCGCCATTTACTCCCGACATCTGAGCCGCTGAAGACGTAGAGGATTAACGTTACTTTTGTTTTTGAAGGAAATGCGCCCAGCGATCTACATAAATGCATCAATGTTTGCGCAAATCATTCGTGATCCAACTTCACCTACAGCAGAAGTGAGTGTAAGGGTTTTTATGCATCTTTGCAAATTGCCTTTCTTAATAATGTGCTAGTCAGTTTCACGGCTAAATGCAGCTAAAGTAAACATTATGGCTTGTCACCCCACAGATAAGACGGGCGAGGCAAGCAGACCAAAAAAAAAAAGGTTGTTTTTTACACTACCACTGAGAAATTTTAACCAAAGTATGTTATAGACTTCTCATTAAGAACCTAAAGAATCATATCAACTTGTGGAAAATGGGTGTCTGATGACCTTTAATCTTCAGTACCTCTCCACTTTATTTTTTGACGTGGAAGTATGCTGTACATATTTCGCATCTTGCGAAAAAGTTCCCCCAGATACGTTTTTGTCATGAGACCAGGGGTATTATTGTAAGGGGTAGGTTTAGGCTTGGGGTAGGCGTAGACATTAATAAAACACAATTTAATAGGTAGAAAATTAAATTTATTTGACGTTTTAAAATAACGTACCATCTGCACTACATCTAAACCTGCCTGATAGTATATGAACAAAAGCAAATGGGATGTAAAAAGCAATCGCAAGCATGCCGTTTTCGCTTGTTTTTCGATCTCTCATCTATCAGCTCTTTCACTGTGAGTCATGTTTTTCATGGCGTTCCATATTCCGTATCCTAAAGCTGCCTTTCCGCTGTCTCTGACATTTGGATACGATTGTCGCATTTCCCCCCTAGTGGCAGTCACCCAGAACTTTCCAGAACCGTTACCTCGGCATAATCACCGTGGTAAAATAAATGATTTTAATGAATAGAATTAATGTATGAATGTATCATCACAAACATCCATAGTATGATGCATTGTTGTGGAAACAAACTAGCTAGTCACGACTGTTTCTCGAACACGGTCACATCTCCGTTGTTTGAACCGCATTAGTTCAACAATGTAGGGCCGTTGTTAATGACGTCACATGCTGTGGTGGAGTAATAACTTCTGCTATTTAACTGGTTAGAGATCTCTAAAATGCAGCTATATTGAACATGCCACCTGATGACTAATTTACTAATTTTTTGTTTCCTGTCATTTTGCTTTATCTGATGTTTGATTCTCTGCAGATTCCCTCTTATGTCATACTCCGGGGTTCCCTTAGGCATGTCTGCACACGCACACTATTCATATATATGAATAGCATATTTATATATATGCTTAGTTCCATGTAGTTCCAACCACGTAAGTTTGTGACGCTGTTTGCGAATGTTTGTTTGAACTATGGTTTCTGGAAACACCAAATCGTTTAACTATGTTGGTAACGACAAAACTTGCGACCATAGTTGGCTAACGATACTTTTGGGAAACGCACCCCTGGTTGATGTGTACACGCTCTTCCAGAAGAAGTGCCTATATAAGGAATCCCGCCCTCTATGACATCATACAGGGCCATACTTGGAAAAAAAAACATTTTCTGAAACTTATATAAACCCTGAAGGAGTGTCTTTGGCACAGAAATACTCTGTCATAAGTCCAGCTATTTTTTTTTTATACTTCGGCCATGTTTAGCATGAGGATCCAACTCTTGAACAGTGTAAATAAGTCAGAATGCATGAAATAGCATTAGCTATCCCCTTTAAATAAGTACTTTATTTTACTGGATATGCACTTTTTGTAATAAGTGAATCCAATGAGTGGAAATACTGTTATAAACTGTAAATAAAAACCAGATATATAAACCCCACATAACCCTGTTGGGATGGGTTGCAGGTCTGTTGTGCATTACTAGCAGTATCTGGTTTCAGTTCAAGATGTCATGAACCACCTGCATGTGTGTGGCAGGAATCACTATATTCAATTATAAATTGATCATATTTGACGTATGCTGATATTTCTGAGTACATTCATTTAGATTACATAATGCCTACAAATGAACAGGCATCATAAACCACATAAGTGATTAATCTGTCTACAATATAGTAAAGATACTTTGTCATGCGATAAAATCATAGCCAGTCAGAACATATAGTGGTGATATTTAAAGTCAAAATGACATAGAAATTCACATTTATTTTCTAAATACATGTTATAGGTCTTACTGTGAACAGTTCACCTGTGTATGTTATATATTTGTTTTTTTCTTCTCTCTGGCAATATATGCAGAACTTCTCAAATCATTTATTTCCTCCAAGCTTTAGAGTGCAACAGCCACATGTCAAAATCTAATCCACAACTGACTGAAACAAGTTCTCGCCCTATTTTCCCCCCACTCTATGTACATCAAAATATACCAGGGTTTCTGCAGGTTTTATGGGGGTAAATTTAAGACTTTTTAAAGACCTTTTTAAGACCAACTAAAGAAAATGTAAGGAAAAAATCGAATGGAAAACAATGCAGGAATACGTTCATACAGTATAGTTCGAGTTTTACTGTCACTTTTTTTTTTTTTAAATTAGCAGCATCTAGTAGTTGTTTGTTTTTAGTTCGTTTGTGTTTTCCCTCTTTTCTTCACTTGTAAATGTGTTGTGCGCATTTTACTTCCACTTTTAAATTAGCGGCATTAACTTTTATTAACAAAACGAATAAAAATACACCATATATGCCTAATATAAAACAATAACTTACACAAAGTTTAAATAGGTATACAAAACTGAAAATCAGTAAACATAGTCTTGTCTTTCTCACCTCTCACTTCTTGTCAATCAGCTCGACTCACTCTCTTCACGTGATAAATGAAATCCGATCAGTGATGCGACTGTCGTTCGGCACACTGCATTGAGTAGCCGCGTTCAGTTTTAATTGTATTGTTTGTTTTCTAACTGAACCAAATTATTTTTATTACTATAAAAAAATCTAAACGACAAATTCTTCTTCGGGTGACTGACAGATGAAGCAACACATACCGCCATCCGTATTGTTTAACCTAATGAATATTGAGCGACCTAAGCCATGTAGAAATTACGCTTTCGCTTTACTTTAAAATGAAACGCATGAGGAAACCATCCCTCACGAAAATTAATACCATTATCATATGAATTTAAGACTTTCTGCTCTGATTTAAGACCTTCTCAAGGCCTTTTAATTCACAGAAAAGCGATTTAAGACTTTTTTAGACCTGAGGTGTTAGCTCAAATCCCATTAGCCCCTGTTAGTAGATGTCCTCATCATTATGGAGCCATCACATATATTAGACCAGCAGTTTTGAAAATCTGGGTTGTGAGCCACTCGTAGGTCATGTAAGAATGGTTAAACCATGTTCATACAACATCGGAAATATGAAAAACATATATTTTTTAATTCAGTTAACCAGTTTGTTGATGGCCTAACTGGCACAGATGTGGTGCAGCATGTGTCACAGATTACAGCAGTGCTTCCCGCAGTGTATTTCAAGGTCGGTACTGCTCATGTGCTGTAGGCCTAAGCAATGACAAACATGCGGGCGACCTGTATAGCTCACTTCACGAACAAATGATTCTTATCAACAGGTTCTGTTATGAATGAGCCTGATGAATCCACCTGATGAACTCAAACTGAACTGAATTAATCAGAATAGCCACTGAATCATTATGTGACTCACTTACAGAACTGCCAGTTCAGTGGATCATTATTAACCCATTAGTCTGCTGTTACTTTAATGTTTATCCTTTATATATATATATATATATATATATATATATATATATATATATATATATATATATATATATATATATTAGCATTCACATGATGGTAAAACTGCAATGAAATTGCTAAGTAGGCCTTACAAACATGGAAAACGACTTATTACCCTGTCAAAAGTTATTTTGAAAGTATATGACAGGGTGTAGACATTTACAAATATCAGATTTTTTTAAATAATTTAATTTAAAAGAAATATGACACTTTTTGGCTATATATACACTACCGTTCAAAGGTTTGGGGTCAGTAAGACTTGTAATAGTCTTTAAAGAAGTCTCTTATGCTCATCAAGGCTGCATTTATTTGATTAAAAATATAGAAAAAAAACAGTAATATTGCAAAATGTTTTTACAATATAAAATAATGTTTTTTATTTTAACATACTTTAAAATAGAATTTATTCCTGTGATGAAAAGCTGAATTTTTATCAGCTGTTACTCCAGTCTTAAGTGTCACATGATCCTTCAGAAATCATTCTAATATGCGGATTTATTATTAGAATGATCAGTGTTGGATAATATCAACAGTTGTGCTGTGCTTTGCCAAATATTTTTTTTTTTTTTTTTTTTTTTTTCAGGATTCTTTCATGAATAACAAGTTTAAAAAGTACAGTGTTTATTTAAAATATAAATATTTTATAACAATGTAAATTATTTATTATTAACTTTTAATAAACTGTTAATTATTAACTTAATACATCCTTGGTGAATAAAAGTATTAATTTCTTAAAAAAAAGAAACAATAAAAATGTACTGACCCTAAACTTTTGAACGGTAGTGTAATATATATATATATATATATATTATGCTTATTACTGTACAAATGTCTCTTAAGACCCCCAAAACACAGACTGATGTTGTCATGCTGGCTTGTAGGTAAGTTTTAATCTAAAATAACTAGTTAAGTATTGTAGAGCAGAAAAAAGATTGTTTCTAATCATTATTAAAATAAAATTTCCATTACTTTTCCAGATCAAATTTCTGATATTTCCAGATTTTCCATCCCCACGGGAAGCCTTATATTACCTCAGCCTTTTTGAAAGTCAGACATATCATGATCAAACTATATTTTGTAAACAGTGTAACATCCAGCATTTGAACTACGACAAAGACAAAATTCGCCCATCTGGATCCACATTAATCTAATCCAATACATTCATACGACGGAGGTTGTCATGACAGACAGAGGGTAAAAGTCTCTTGATTTCACCTCCCTCTCTTATTTTTTCCTCCAAGACACAAATTCCAAACAAATTTTGTGCAGCTGTCTATGCCCAGGCCTGCCTAGAAAAGAGAGCGAGAACTTAATGCCAGAAGGGGCTTCTGTGAGAATTAGCAAATATTTTTTTAATACTCAATCTTTGAGTCAATGAAGCATGGGGCTGCAGGATGAAAAGAGATGAGAAGGCAGGGCCCCTCCAGCGGCTCCACCGGTGCTGACGGGCGGGAATCATTTTGATTGATTTATTTTGCCACCATGTGCTGCCTGCATGCAGCGAGGGTTGAGACAATCTCTAACGCTATGCAGATCTTGTTGCATACCTGGGATCCACTTTTATCAACTGCAGGCAACCGCAGCAACACACACATACACATCCTCATGGATAATATGAGTAATTCTCAGGCTATTTGACCTCAATTTCTTGGTCTAAACCAGAATTTGGAGCATGACAGAGAAGTAAATTGTGCATTAATACGAAATGCAAACTATAACAGGGTCCACATGAAGCTTAACCTACACTTAGAAAATCAGTTTGAAAATTCGCTTTCACACTAACAAACTGAAGTGAGGTCTGACGTCAAATGGACTGTCTCAACTCTCAAAAATGTCCAATACAGTTACTCTTGTGCGCACAAGGGATCCATTACAACAGGACTGGCTGTCCCTTTAAATGATAACACGTATTCATGCAGTCCCTCATGCTGAGTACACTGGCCTCTGACCTGTTCCAACAGTGGGGTTTGAAATAAAGTGTTCTTGAACAGGACTGAAGAATGCCACGTGGTTATGCGCTTTGGTTTGTAGCATACATTAGGGGTTTGAAATGGGATTATATAGAAAAAAGGAGCATTTATAGTCTTAATGCTTGCAAAAATGGTCTGCCTCCAGGCTTGGAGATGTTCTGCAGAATTGTTTTCTGATATAAGCTTACCTTTTTATCTTTTTCCCTGCCTCTTCCTCTCTCTCTATCCCCTGCTCTTTTATCAAATGCACGCATGCTTACGAGTTCAAATGTGAGTTCACGATCACAACTATCAGAATACTGAAGATACTGAACACATCTGCTGCACAAATGGCCGATGTGTGGAAAGGAGGATGTTGTTTCTGATAGTAAAATTTGAGAGGGGGGACCAGGCACCTACTATATGACACTTGCAAGATAAGATGTAAAATAATAATTATTGACTTATTAGGAGGATCTAGATTCATTTAGCCTATTTTTATATACACTACAGTTCAAAAGAAAATAATACTTTCATTCATCAAGGATGCATTAAATTTATTTAAATAGAAAATTTTTACAAAAAATATGTATTTCCAATAGGCTGCTCTTTTGAACTTTCTTTTTATCGGTTCATCAAGTATTCTGAAAAAAGTATCATGATTTCCACAATAATATTAAGTAGCTGTTTTCAACATTGATAATACATTTTCTTGAGCACATTAAATGATTCTTGAAGGTGCGTGACACTGAAGACTGGAGTCCATCGTAGGATTATATTACATTTTAAAATACATATAAAATAGATAACAGTCTAAATTTTTAAAAATTTTAATATTACTGATATTACTATATTTTATTATTTAAACCAATATATTACTGTTATGCAGGCTTGGTGCATAAGAGCATTTTTAAATACATTAAAAAATCTTCCCAACCCTAAATATTTCAAAGGTAGTGTATATTAAATATGAGTGTTAAAAGCTTAGTTTTTTATATAGGTTTAATAAATAAACACAAGGAAAAAAAAACGGTCTTTCTCTCACCATTTATGGCATAAATTAAAATATAATTTAATATAATTTAGAATTCGAAAATGTGGGTATAGGAGCATGCTTGTTTCATTCTGAGGCAAAATGTCAGTAACCTCTGTACATGAGACAATGCTTGATACCAAACATATTTATCGACACAGACAGAAACAAGAGGTCTTGACAGCAAAAATAATGAGGCACATTCCTGAGGTGACAGGGCAAATTACGCACACACGGCGTCTTTATCATTTCTTGGGTTTCTAATTGGAACCGCATATTGTCTGTGAGCGATTTTAACGACTTCATTACAACCTCAGAGACAACATGTAAGAGCAGCCGGCAGCATTTCCAGCAAATTCTGGCATTAGGAGGCCGCTCCCTTGGGCCAAGAAAACAAGCTCTGGTTTACATGTTTGAATAGGGGAAGAAAATAGCCCCCAGTTATTTAGCAATGGAAGAAATATGTGACACACTTTGTACAACCCTATCACTCGGTGCAGGAAGTGAACCTGCCTTAGCAGAGATCTCAGCTCTGACATGTGGTCATTAGAGCCAAGGCTCACGGTAATTGTGGTAAATGCATGAAAACAGAAGAGCACTTAAGCCTCACCTATAGACACAGAGGAATTTATGATTAATTTCCATTTTGTGAGGCAGTCTCCAGTGCTCAGTCTAAGATGGGCTGATGCAGACAGAGGAATCATGTTGCAATCCGTGTGTGAACACGTCCACACTGGAGGCCAAATCGTGAACTCTCAGCTCCAGACCTGGATATGACAAGCCTGCATCTCTCTACATCACTGCGATATGGGCATGTCTAAAGAGAAATCTCATGTGAAATTAGGCAAAAAATCCTAATGACCATCTTAATCTCATACCCTGCTGGCTCAGGGCAGAATATGCTCAGCCAAAATAGCACCCTCTACTGGTGACAACCAATTAGACTGTTTACAAACAAAAATGGTGAGCAACATGCATCATGTAAAATTTATCACAATATATCCTTTAAAGATTTGCTCATGGATACTCATCGGAAGCCAAAAACAGATTAGGGTTAGGGTTAGTAGAATAAGTTGACATGTACTTGCAAAGTTACCACTGACTATAGTCAGTAGAACGTCTGTTGGGGGACATTAAGCAAACAGTCTACTAATACTCTCACGACCGGCAGTGACTAGTTACATGTAAAGGCGTTACGTAATTTAATTACAAAAGAAACGTAACTGTAATCTATTACAGTTACTGAGAAAGATGTGTAATTAAAGGAGAAGTCCACTTCCAAAACAAAGATTCACAAGGTACTCACCCCATTGTCATCCAAGATGTTCATGTCTTTCTTTCTTCAATCGTAAAGAAATTATGTTTTTTGAGGAAAGCATTTCAGCATTTTTCCGGTGCCCCAATTTTGAACTTCCAAAATGCAGTTTAAATGCGGCTTCAAACGATCTCAAATGCGGTTGTAAATGATCCCAGCCGAGGAAGAAGGGTCTTATCTAGCGAAACGATCTGTTATTTTCATTAAAAAAATACAATTTAAATACTTTTTATTCTCAAACACTTGTCTTGTCTTGCTCTCGTTGAACTCTGTGTACTCTGGTTCAAGACAGTAAGGGTATGTTGAAAAACTCCAATTGTATTTTCCCCCTCAACTTCAAAAATCATTTCAAAATCATCCTACATCACTGCAGAAGTACCAACCCAGTCTTTGCAAAGTGAACATGCAAAGAAGATCAAACATCCTTAACAAAAGAGGTAAAAAAAACATCGATATAGGATGATTTTTAAGTTGAGGGAGAACATGAGATGGGAGTTTTTCGACATACCCATACTGTCATAAACCGGAAAAAAACAGTCCAGGCAGAGTAAGACAGGATGAGCGTTTGACATTAAGAAGTATATAAATTGTATTATTTTTATGAAAAAACATAATTTCTTTACAACTACAGAAAGAAAGACATGAACATCTTGGATGACAAGGGGGTAAGTACATTATATGTGAATCTTTGTTTTGGAAGTGGGCTTCTCCTTTAAATTAGTTACTTATGAAAATGTTAACGATTACAAAGGAGTTCACATCTGAATATGACTGCTCTAAAATACGAGACACCAATATTTCAGGAGTCTAGGGCACAGAATAGCACACACGCTTATTCAATAACTGTTATTTCCAATTTAGGTTCATGTACATACTTTATTTTTTAAGATTAATTGCTTTTTTTTCCCCCAAGGCATTGTTAGATGTGTTTCCTATCATAGCTATGCAAAGATTTAATTTTACAAAAACAGTATCATAGCTATTAAACTATTTATTTTTTTACACTTTATTTTAAGGTGTCCTTGTTACAGTGTAATTATACATTTAAGTACTGAGTAATATTAATTAACTACATGTACTTACGATATGGTTAGGATCAAGGTTTGGCTTAGGATTACTTGCATGTAATTACACATAATTGTTAATTGTTCTCATAATTGTAAGTACATTTAACCTGTAACAAGCACACATTAAAATGAAGTGTTACCATTTTCGTATGATTTTAAATCTGTATATATACACTCATATATAACAATCTCAAAGTAAAAAGAGGTGTTAAAATCTGATTTTGTTATAATAAACATTATTAATACATTATTATAATCTTAATTTAAGTGATGAAAGATTTTGAGAAGTCTGACAGTAATCAGTGTTGAGTGCTACTTTAAGGTTAACCCTGCCTGCTTTAAATGTTTGCAAAATTTTTAATTAGTTTAAAATTTAGAAAAGTAACCAAATGTAATCCGTTACATTACTTCAATGAAGTAATCGAAATAGTTACACTACTTATTACATTTTAAATAGAGTAACTTGTGATCTGTAACCTATTACATTTCCAAAGTAACCTTCCCAAAACTGATGATTGGTAGCTGACGTAGTTGCAAGGTAGTATATTTTTAGCAGAATGTGGACTATCGAAATAAAGTGTTACCAGAGTTCTCATTGCAAACTGTGGCCTAAACTACCAGATGCATTTAAACTATCATGTATCGAGCTAACTCTGATCGCTATCCATCAAGAATGCATCTTGGAGAGCATTTATACTTAGAATTTGGGTTGTAAGATCTTTAAAGGAAAACGTTTCCATAATATTAGATAATGATAGACATTTTAGCATCGATGCCACTGTTGCGAGGTAGAATAATTGCCTCTACTGAACGAGGTTAATCCAACGTGAGAAGGGAGGGGATGAACCCTGCCGATGGCCTAATAATTGTAGAGGCTACGTTAGTTTATTACTCTTCAAAGGGCTAAAAAATGTGGCAGATCAATGATTGTGCAATTTGGGGATGGTTTTTAGAGAGCAATTTAAAACAGAAGAAAGGCATTGAGGTAAACTGGGCACAACAGCTGGCCTTGTTCTCTCTTGAACTTGGTTCAAACAAGCTGAAATGAGGGCACAGACACTCTAGGTCTGAGGGCCGGAGTTCACGGCCTCAGAAAGATGTCGCTGACCCATAATCGAGACAAGGATTGATTTGAGAACCTAGTCGAGACAAACGCTCACCTTGCTGGAGAATTTTGCCAAAGTATTTGTTCTGGCTGGTACAGTTCCAGCGTCGAAAGCGGAACTGGTATTGGCATTCGCGCACGCCCAGCTTGGCGCCCTTGGCGACTTCGTTGACGATCTCCGGCTGGGTCTGGCAGAGTTCGGCCTGCTTGCCAGCCAGACGTTTGGTCTTCCTGCAGATGCTGTTCGGGTCCATGACCAAGGGACTCCCCACTGCCCTGAAACGAAAAAGCTTCATCAGATGACTCATGTTAGCTACACAAGGTTTCGCAAGATAAAGTGCGGTTATCTTCTCAAACCACACGGCACACAAACCACTTTAAATGATGTAAAGCATTATAAATTTAATGTTCTGTTGCTTTACCGCAAGGTTCACATTAAGGTCTGAGCCGATCCTCATTCGTTTAGGGCTTTTCTGGGTTTTTAGGCGTACTCATTGTTCCTTGCGGATGACAAAGAAAATATACAGAAAAAAGACAACTACTAGAGTCAGACACACTATAATGTCAGCGGTAATCGAATTACCCCTTTGAACATAAACAGATAACATTTAAAGCAAAAAAGCTGCATCTTAATTGCTGGGTTTTATCAAAAGTGACGACAGACGTGTGTTTACACTTGAATCAATTGTTTATTTCAACTGCTAATGGGAGAAGAGGCCTCAGGTCCAAAGCGTTGAGCGGCCTGCCAGAGCTTCCCGTGACAGTCGCTATGACGTAATGTGAGAACGGCACAATCCTCCGTTTTTTCCTTTTTAATAACTCTCGCCGTATTGGAGCGGAGTTCAGCGTCTGTGATCCGTGCAGCTCGAGTCGGTTTTTATCATTACGTTGCTGTATGGGGGAGCAGAGCTCTGTGCGAATACCTCATTGCTTTTCATTCACCCCTGTCAAGGCTAATCTTTCAGACTAATAACATTCATCTGCCGTGTGAGTTTGTTTTAAAAAGTCAAACCAACGCTCTTGCCAGTCGCCTTCCATGGCGGTCCGATAAGAAATATGAGAGAGGAGATAACAGGCTTTACAAGTGATGCATCCCATCTTGATAGGCCTAATATTTCATTTACATACAACCATTCAACAGTCTTTAGACGTGGAGCAGCGCGAGTGCGTTTTGCTGTGATATATGTTTAAAAGGCACTTCGGATTCATTATACATTCAAAATTTTATATAGGCAAATTAAGTACTCATATAAATATATTTTTTTCATTTTATTCAATATTTTTTTAAGTCTTTTTACTCTCACTATAGCATGACACTGTGTCATAAGACATTCCCAGTTTCTCTAATTTCAAATGCTCATATTTGTTTTAGTGGTCTGATGTGAGAAATATTCCACATATGTCTGGCCGCATGGAGTACAATAAACTTATAAACATACATTTTTGATGGTCAGTGTTCCACTGAGGTAAAATGAGTAGACTTTCATAGTCTTTTTTTTTAATTGCACATGTCTCTCAAATCAGTGAAGGTCAGACTATTGTTTTTACAGTTCGACTTTAACCATGTATTACGTTGCAGTTCCTAATAAAATCACAGGCCAACTGGCACATACTCGCCAATGTCAATTTTTACTCGCATTCGGCGCCTGAAGAGTGTTCATTTTGGACCCTGCCTATAGCAAAAATTTGCAAGAAATGTTAACGCTGTGTATTCACTGTGTATTATGCATAACACTACTGTAAAGCAGTATTTATTTATCACAAATACCTGATGACTTACAACAATTTAATTTATAATATTGTTAACAAGAACAATGTTGTATCTCACTGTAGAAACACCAAATAAATCTCTGTTAATCTCCTTAAATAAAATTAAAATGTTGATCTGGTTAAAGGGATAGTTCATCCAAAATGAAAATTCTGTTATTAATTACTCACCCTCAAGTCATTCCAACCCCGTAAGACCTATGTTCGTCTTCGAAACACAAATGAAGATATTTTTAATGAAATCTGAGAGCTTTCTGACCCTGCATAGACAGCAATAGAATGGACACATTCTGGCCAAAAAAGGTAGTAAGGACATTTATTGCCGATGTTTACACATGTCGAAGACTGACATGGAAGAGAAGAAATTGTTGAATAAAGTTATTTTTGTTTTCTTTGCACATAAAAAGTATTTTCATAACTTCATGAAATTAAGGTTGAACCAGTGATGTCACATGGACTATTTTAATGATGTCCTTACTACCTTTCTGGCCTTTGAACGTGTTAGTTGCGTTGAGAGTCTGAAAACTCTCAGATTTCATCAAAAATATCTTAATTTTTGTTCTAAAGAAGAATGAATGTCTAACGGGTTTGGAACAGCACAAGGGTTCAGTAATTAATTATTGACAGAATTTAAATTTTTGGGTGAACTGTCTCTTTAAGAGGAATATGCGATGCATTGTTTTGATCATAGAGACCCATACTTAAACCCTCCGTGACTCCAGATCTCATTTTCATCTATTATTATTATTTATTGGCAACACATTGGATTACATTTATTTGAATGACATTCAGACAATGTTTCTCATCAAGATTTTTGCATCTAAGTTTGATTTCAATTTGTTTTTGACAGTCTAGTGCCCCACCAGGAAAAGTCTAGGTGTTCCCTACGGCCAATCCATCCCTGGTTTCCGAACAGGCCTGTAATAAAGCCTCTATTAGTATCTCTCACAGATCTTGATCTATGACGCACACACCCCTGCATGATAATAATGTGCAGCCTCTGATTATCTACAAACCTGCGAGCTTCTCAGCGCCAGGATCACTGCTTAAATAATGGAACCACATTTTACAGCAGGAGGTGTAGACTCGTAAAAGAGCAGACAGTGTTGGAGCGACTCTCTCTTTCCAAGTCCTGTTTCACTGTCAAAAGGGGCGAAGCAAAGCACTGGCTTTTAAAGGAAAGCTTGAATATCACAAAAGCGGCCCTGGGTTGCATATGTGGTCACATTATGGCTTGGGTGATATAGAGATGAAGATATTCATCTGCGTCTGATGAACCATCCCTTCCCTGGCTCTAATCGAAACCAGCCACCACCAAGACATAACAAAAGACAAAAGAACATGCCTGCAGAAAGAGTCAATCTGAACATGACGATGACTATTCTAAGATCACTTCTGCCATTCGTCATACAGCGATTCACATTAATAGGGGAATAAGAATGGTATCTAAGTGGAGGACAATTATCCTCACGGCTTTATTCAAAGCCACTCTTTCCTGCTTCGTCTTTATCTGGTGAGACTCCTGGATGTGATAAGCATGAGATGGGGCCTAATCATAACATGGAAAAAGATGTACCCAACTTGTGCAATCAGAAATATCCAAAAACAGCCACACCGTGATGTATGAGAGAGATAATGCAGAGGGGGAAACGGAGGGGGGAACTGTGATTAAGAGAAGTTATCCAAATAATCAGTGCGAACATACACATGCACATTTATCTTTTCATAGACCTGTCGTCCTCTGCGCCTGCTGAGACCTCAGGTTACATTATGAATTGCATGGTTACAGATAAGTCTCTTCTTTTTTCACTTTGTGAAAGAGCGAAATTCATCCCTACTTAATCCCTCAAGTATGCTGGATATGAAGTCAGTCACGACAGGGCTGGAACTGCACAGAGTGGCTTGGGTTCACTTCTGTGGCGCGTGGCGCAGAGCCATGGCACAATCTCCTCTTGGAGCGCGCCACTAAATCATGCGAGTGGAACCACGGCGCTGCGCAACTCCATAAATACGACGCTGTCTGTCACACACAGACGGGACAGACCCCAAGTACGAGAGAACAGCAGACCATGCTCGGAGGTGAAACACTGTAAGTGTGGCAAACGGGCCAAGCTGCTGTCATCTAATCGTTATCTGATCCATCTCTCAAGGCCGCTTGATTGGATATCTCTCCATTCTCCAAATGAGATTCGCTTCTCCCAGATTGAACATCGGAGAGGAGACTCTGCAGTCTGGGACACGCTAATATACACTGGTTAATTCCAATAGGAGACCTGTGAGTGGATAAAAAAAATTACAAGTCTGTTGTCATTTATTTACCCTAATGTCATTCCAGACCTGTGTTTTTTGCCCATACAATGAATGCCAATGTGGGCCAGTGTTATTTTTTGGACCCCACTGGCTTGCATTGTACGGTAAATAAAAAGAAACAGTTTTCTTTTTGTTTTTTTTTTGTTTCTGCAAAAGAAATGAAGTTATACAGGCTTAAAACTACATGAGGATAAGTAAATAATGACAGAAATGTCATTTTTGGATGAAATGTCCCTTTTAACACAGTGGTCTTTAGTCAGGGGGGGCAGGAAAATTATTTAATCTAAAATAATAAGAAAATGTAATTTAATTCACATATGCATAACATAAAGGTGTGAATTAAAGAATTGTTTTTTATTAGCTAAATATAAATTTGATTAAAAATCCCCTATTTCATTGCAACATTTAATTATTATTATTATTACAACCTCTTCAATAATTCTGGAACAAAGTTAATTGATTTAACATATCAACATTCCCAATTTCTGTTGTAAACAAGTAGCTTTGTCATTATTACAGCAGAACATACCGGAGGAAATATTATAGTTTACATTTCATTGGATAATGGAAGCCTTCAAAGTCAAAACGGCTGAGAACCGCTGCTTTAATAAAATAAAGTGAGTGTGAACACAGATTGGGTCACACACTGGCATTTAAATGCAAAAATGTTGACTTAGAGTGTATTCACACACAGACATAAAAGCGAGTGGGTACGGCGTGTGCACAGGCACACCTGTCCGACAGACTCCTGGCGGGCCGCCAGCACATGACCCCAAAGACTCCAGAAGAGGTGAGGCTTCCCATCGCTTCCTCAAGCACTCAGCTCTCAGCCCCGCACATCAGAGCACAATCAGAGTCCTGAGAGCCAGTTTATCTGCCTCCGTTTCATCTCCTCTCAGCCTCAGCATGTGAATGGCACGCTGTCTGTCAGAAACCCTCAGCACAGCCCGGCCCCAGACGAGAGGTTTGTGATGGCATGTGTCATGCCCCAAAGAAAGCATCATTGTCTTTGCGAACTTTTTTAGATCTCCAGGTGTATGAGAGAGAGAGAGAGTGTGTGTGTGTGCATAAAAAGTGTAAGGAGAGCTTTAGGTGCAGATGGCCTTTTATGATGTGTAAATTTGAAAATTTGACTAGCTAAACAACACCCTTGTTAAAGGTAATGCGTCATTTTGGATTGTCTGTTTAGCAAACAATCTCCTTCTTGTCAAACTCATGCATTTCAGAGTGCTAAGGGAAGGAGTAGTTTATGATGACACCCACAGCCCGGAGGTCCACCTAAAATTCCAACTCTGACCCCCAATGTGTCTACCTCTGAAACAGAGTACAGCTTAACCCTTAGCAAACCCGTGATAATGGAAGCTATGATTAACAACTTTTTATGTAAATTTCTCTGTACAGATTCCAAGTTATTTAGAGTGACCTCCTGATCCCTGATCCACCTGTTTTTTTTGTGTGTTTTATTTTTTTAGAAATTCATTTTAAAGTTTATTTAAATAAATACTTTAAAAAAACGCAGTCTTTCAAACATTTATATCATTTATGCAGTTATTTGCTATGAATAAATAATTCTTATTCTTAACATTTTTGAATTTTGATTTAGTGCAAAGTGCTCAATTGAATGTTTGTAGTAAAAGTGAAGTGTGGACTAAATAAGGCACATTTAAGGCATACAATAATGAAATTCATTTTCACAATTTCAGTTTCACCAAAACTGCACCACATGCACTCTAAACAATAAACGTGAAACAGAAACAAAACGCTTTACAGCCTGATGCCGCAAAATAACCCTTAAAAGTTCCACAATTAGATTTTTATTCTTTAGTTCTTTACGAAGCAACCAACACACCGATCTGAAGAGCCTATATGTAACATGAAGAACGTTTTTAACCTCTGGAGAAGCATAAAACCCCACGCTGGAGTACCGCAAGAAGTTACATGATAATAAGAGGGGGTTTTGCCGAACCTGAGAACTATTTATTGTTAAGAGAGCCCAGGGATGTTTCTTCACTGAATAATTATGTGATAGCCCGGAACGGTGTTGTCATATTTTCATATTCGATCATCTCTAAACTATCAGTCTGGAGTTCCCCACTAATCACACTGATCGAGCGTTAAATATGGAGCTTGCTGGAATTTCTAAAGGCGATTGAGAGCGCGCCTGAGATATTACTTACCACCACAGCCCGATAATGTTGACTGGACAAAGCAGGATAAAGAAGAGGGCAAGTTGCGTTCTGGAAAGTGGAATCGTCATTGTCAGATGCCTTGCGAAGGACAAAAGTGTGAGGTCTGATGCTGAAGGACTAGTCCATAGATAAAGGAGGCTTGTCCTGTGAGAAAGTTTGGTTATTTCTGAGGAGACTCAGCACCCCTGAATAACACGCTTCCAAGAAGCACATCATCTGCTGAGGACGATCGCAAAATCCGCTTGAAAAGTGGTCAGCATCTTCATTCGAACTTCTTGGAGATCTTCATCCAGCAAAACCAAATAAAATGAGGGAAACATCCACTCAGAAGCGCACTTAGATCTTGAGCTTGATGGAATGCAGTCAAACCTCCTGAACTACTAAAATACCACAACTTTTTAAAAGACTTTCCGTTTGGAATGTAAAATATTCAGTTGTTCTTTTGAAGCGCAAAACTGGAGATCTGAGTGCCATGTGCTGAACCTGTGTGCGCGCGCCCTTCTGCGAGTGCTCCAGATCTCATCCTGATCCAAACAGGTAGACGTCTAGAAGGCATTTCGTACTCCTCTCGTCACGCTTTTTTCCTGCCTTCAGCTGGGGACCTTTTTCTCGTGGTGTTAGAAACTCAGAGCTCATCACCCACTCAGTGACGTCGCCCGGGGCTTGAGTCAGGAACCTTGTCATACAGGAAAAAACGGTTCTGATCTACAGTTTCTGGAGGATCAGGTAGTACGCAACACATTACGAATGTCCAGCGCTGTTAAGCGGTCATTTTTTGACAACTTTATGGAACAGGCTAGATAGATAGATAGATAGATAGATATTATTTACTACTGTAGCATGAATATCTTAGTTTCCTGCGAATAGTTATTAAAGATCTATTATTTATTTTAAACAACAACAACAAAAAGAAAGAAAGAAATTTGATATACATGACTGATTTATGACTGATTTGTGACAATATGACCATCTCTGAGAAGAATTCTACAAACATGCTCTTTCAGTTATGCAGCCCAGACAGGGTGAGCAATGGTGACACATTTTATTCCAGTATTACGTTACTAGTGCTCAGGTATCTATATTATCTTTCCCAACTTACTCCAAGTGACTTGCTGTCTTGCTTTTTCAGAATCACTATCAAATATTTTAGGATTTGTTTAGTTGTGTAAAGACAATCCAAAAATTCTTAAATTCCATTCAGCTTGTGCGTGTGCATTCCAGCCCGCCATTGTTTAAATAATGATTTATGAGCATATCAAATCATAAAAACACCGTCGTATTTAGCCTGTAGTGCATTTAAAACAAAGCCATGAATCTCACACATTTGGCCTGTAATAGCTGTCCCCTCATCTATCATTGGCAAAGATCTGCATTATCACCCTCATTAACTGTCCTCCCAATGTAATTTGTGGCTCTCAAGACAGTTCTTCATTGTGATGTTGTCTTCATTCGCCGTACACGCTCTACCTCATCTATCCGATGGCCAGGGGGTCCCGAATTGAAATCCAAGACCTCCCTGCTCTTTTGAAGTCTCACTTTACTATTGGATTCAGATACAGTGATGTACTGCATCACATACAGGTACAATCAAAGATGGAAGCTCTGGATCTGTTTTCATATCTCGTTTGAGATAGCCGAGAGCAGAAAGGGGATGCGATAGGCTGTTTATCTGTTATCTCAGGGTCAGGTCTTTTTGATTTTCACTCTTTGTTTTCCCTCCAGCTTCAAAGCAGCAAATATGGAACAGTTTTGTCTGAGCCGCAGGTGTGTTGCGGTTCAATTTATCATTACATAAAAGAGGGAAGATAACCTGCCTGTCTTGTGAGATAGTTTAATTGCTAAGAAACGGCCATCAATTCCGGTCTAAAGGTGAATAAATTTACTGAAAACTAGTGTGTATGGCATTTCGCACAAAATCAGTTTAGCAAAGATGTGCTTTTAAAAAATCAAATCAGTTAGCATTTAATTGCACCAAGACAGGTTTGTTCTTGAGATGAAGAGCCTTCTTTATATTAAAGAAAGTTATGAAAAGTACTTTATCATATCCCATCTATATATATATCTGCTGCATAATTGGAAACATGGCTTTGACAAAACAGACTGTGTGCTCTTTCTCCTTTTCTCTCTTCATACATATGTGTGTGTGTGTGTGTGTGTGTGTTTTGTTTGGGAGGAGCGATTCTTCATACTTGGCTTAAACTTTATGGACAATAAAGATCCCATTTCAAAGTACAGCAGGGTGTTGAGCCTGGGGTCTTGGCTGAGCGTTCCTGGGAACAGCCCTCTGAAGACCAGGAGAATATCTTCAGCTGACACACGGCGTAGAAAAATCCCCATGCAGAAGTCGTCCACCACACAGGACCTTGTGGCCAAATGGTCACTCATTTATTCTGGGCTAAATTCACTCAAACAGGTAAAACCGAGCCCCCGCTTTTGCTACTAATCTCGAGATCCATTAATGAGAAAAAAGCTGTTAATTATGATCTCCCCCCTTTTTCCTATTGTTTAACATTCTGATGTCAAACAGGGAGTGAGACAACTCCCTGTTACGTTAGCATCCAATGCGATTAGAAATCCCATTGCACACAATATTTTTTAAGCATAGTTAAAAATTACGTCCAAATCAAAACCACATGACGCTTATGTGCCATAACCTTTATAAACAAGCCACAGTCATTTCTGGAATCCCCATGAGAAGTCAAGTTCATGAAATTCCTTCACCACTGGCAGTAGAGTTTGTGTTATAAAACGTCAATATTGCCACACGCTTCTGTGTGTCTGTGAACAGGCTGCTCGGTATGGAGAAAGGACAGTGTCAAGTCATGCGATGACCTAAACAACAGAGGATGGGAGGGGATTCGGCAGACATGCTGTTTCCTGGAACTCGCATCAGATGAGTAAGATTTTGTCTCTTCAGAACATGAGGGCAGTGTAAAACGTATAATCACAGCGCACCGTATAATAATCTGTTTTGTGCATTATAATTTATTCCAATAAAAAAAGCTGTTGTTCACCACAAGATTTGAGCCATCGTTGAATCAGAGCTTGCTCTGTAAGACTTTTTGCAGACTCAGTTCCTGCATAAAAGTGTTCCCGTTTTACAGATCATGAGCTCACCCTATCAGCGGCAAGAGTTTTCACTTAGACTACAGTAATTAATTCCAGAAGAAGTCGCATCCTCCAAATGGGTCACTTTTAATGCTCTGTAATAGCACCACTTGTGAACTTTGGCCCAACGGAGGGTGTTCGTTTTAGGCACTGTGTCTCCTCGTATTGGCCAGGTTCATTTAACACCATCTCGTGGAATTTCTCAAGTACGCTGATGATTCATTTAATATGCTTCACCACGCAAATGTGCTGAGATGGAACATTTCCGATTTTGTGGAATTTTCTAAAAAAGCCTGAGAATTGAAATTACAGTCAAAATTACTCATTTGGAATTTTTGGATATTTATGGATTTTTTTTTTTTAATATTTGGGTTAAGATTTATACTTTGGGAAGAAAGTTTTTTTTTTTTTTTGTAAGATAGATGGATAGAATACTTTAAAAATGAGATACTGGAGTAATGCAGCATGGAAAAGATGAAGTCGTTGTGCGGTCAAAAAGCCACGTTTTCTGGTGAGATACACATTTTCAAGGAGATGAGCCAAGGAGATAATGGGCCACACACTGATTACTGGTGTGATAAACGCTCTGCAAATTAGAATCAGCAGCTTTTTTGTCACGCTGCATAAGTAGCTTCTCATCCAGTTCTTTTTCCTTATGTTTACTCAGCTTATAAACGGGAAAAGGAAAAGGAAAATCAGCAATGTTTAAAAAAAGGAAAACTATTTGAAAACTATTTTAACAATTCTGAACTTCTTGGTAGTGATAGATAGTATGATGATGAAACAGATGTTTCCCTGAAACATCCCATTTATTTTATAGGCACATGGTGGTATGAAGCAAAAATCGTACAGCTGGATATGATTTTCATTAAGCTGTGAATCTTAAGGGGTAGAAGGTTGAACTCTGAAAGTGTGAGCATATAGCGCCACCATGTGTTGAGGATTTGTTGCTCTAGGCAGATTTTTTTAAAGCACACTTGGCTACAGTTTCAGAGGCTAGATGGGTGTGCTGAAAAATGTGCATTGTGTTAATTCAGTATAGTTCCATTCAAGATGATTTTGACATGTTACTATCGTGGATTTGTTTTAATCACAGTCATTCACATGCCAGCTGCTAAACACTTCCAGGAGTAGAAACAATCAAATATAGCCAAGGAACACCTGTTGAAAGAAAACGTCAGCTCTCATACACAAGCCTTTATCCTTGCAGCTTGACGTGAATATGTCTGATGACAGATCATGACTGTCAGATGGCTTCTGCAACAAAATCATTCACCTCTCCCATCTGCAATACAAAATCCAAAGCAGACATTACAGTCTCTGTAATGATAAAATCTCTCCTGCTGTAGAAAATGACAAACGCAATACTTCTATCAAGCAAATTCTGTTTAACATGCCCTGTCGGAGTTCCACAGAAAACCCACGAGTAGAAAAGCCAACATGTCCTGACAGAGACTTGATAGGTTTAATCTGGGACTAGGCTGATCATGTTTCCCACTCAGATGAGCAGAACTAGGTGAGGTGCTATGATTTCCAATTGAAAAGGCTTCCACTGTGATGTGTCGTCCTTAGGTAAACATGCAAATATGCTTGATAACATCTAACACACCCTTGATCTATTAGAACAAAGAGCTCAGTGAGGGAAACGTTCCCTCTGGGCTTTTTGTAGCCCGTAAAGAAATTGTTTCCACTCAGCGTGTTTGTTTCTGATGTGTCAGAGAGATTTGGGTGGGGCTTGTACAATTTCACTCATGTTAAGTTACTGCAGCGTTCAAGCCTCGAATCATGAATATTTCAAAGAGATTTATTCATTGAAATGACTGCTTTGATATATAAATTTACACTAAAGTGAGTTAGTGAAGTCTTTAGAGTGATTATTTAAAAATGAGAAAAACTAAGTAAAGATTAAAAAAACCAAACAAACAAGAAAGACAAATAAATCTATAACTCTGTTACAGAAATACTGTCTTTATCCCCTCCAAAACAAAACTACATTATACAATTTTTCCTACGGCTGATGGATTATGACTCAGAAAGGTTTAGTCAGAAGTTGAATCTTGTTTCCTCTTTCCTGATCTGCTTTATGTACTGCAGGGATTAAGTATATTTATATGTAAGTATATTTGCACATATATATACATATACATATATATATATATATATATATATATATATATATATATATATATATATATATATATATATATTTGTTCATTTGTTCATTTATTAAAAAGAACTCAAGAAATAAATTATTGCATAACAGAAAGGACCTGAAAACGCTTGTGTTGAGCTCATGACACAATCTTGACACTGGTGAGAATGCATGGTGGTCTTTTTTATGTTTATTTTATTTTTTTTAACAGACAAAACGAAGTATCCTAGAAACCTCAAATGTCAAAGTATTTATGAAAATAAAAAGCTTAATAATGTTTCATTGCAATTATACTCGTCATTGCTTGAAACATGTCTAATAATTGCTTTTAAATATCAAGTCATAGCACTTGCCCCATTGCCAAAAGAAATAATCAGGAGCATTTATTTTTTCATTAATACCATAATATTCTTGACATCGATAAATAAGGGAGGTGGAATTTCTTTCTTTCACTGTTTATTATATATATATATATATATATATATATATATATATATCTCACATTTGTTTAATTTGCAGCAGCGTATGGTCAAATATGAGATCACATCGCCCTCTTGTGGAAAAAAATATTTTTTGTAATAAGATGTAGAGAGGAAGTAAACATCGATTCCGAGCTCATGACAGAAAATATATAAAAGTTATTATGTTGTAAAGTGAAATTTACAATTGTCATTACATTTTGAATTTTGTATTAGCTTTTCAAAGGGACCGCTTAGCTTAAAGGATCAAACGTCATAACAAAGAGACATTAGCTTTAAATGTCATTGGGTTATAAACGGGACCGCTCCGCCCATTGAGCACATTAGCCCCGCCCTTTAAAGGATGCCCCGGCTTTCTCTAATGACGTTTGATCTTGTAGGCGGGGCGCTCGATTTCCTCTGGGAGCAGCGACAGAGCCACTGACACGTACGAATGCCTCAATAATTTGAAGGAAGGTGATAC
Organism: Labeo rohita; assembly: GCF_022985175.1. Taxonomy (NCBI): domain Eukaryota; kingdom Metazoa; phylum Chordata; class Actinopteri; order Cypriniformes; family Cyprinidae; genus Labeo; species Labeo rohita. The sequence goes on from NC_066877.1 coordinate 12,639,469, forward strand.
AGTTACAGGAAAGGAATACGTTCAATGTGTTTCCGTTAGCAATCGAAACGCGTTCTTAATGTGTGCTACTCTGTTCAGAAGGTCGCGCTTAAAGGAGGTGTGTACGGCACCAGTAGACGGAGTACAATGAGGTTTTCTATGTTGATCAGTCTGTTAAGGCCGATCGGCCCGGTTATTATCGGGATCTCGCTGGGATTTACTCTGAGTTTGCTGAGTGTGAGCTGGGTAGAAGAGAGCTGTGATATTAACACCTTAGGAAATGAAGGAATCGTTTTATCCCAGGATGGAAGTCTAAAAGGAGCTCGGAGACCCAACTCCATTTCCACTGGGAATGATGTTGAGGAGGAGGAGGAGGATTTCCAGCCGAGAATAATCCCATATAAACCAGTGAAACAGTCTCAGCCCAAGAAACTTTTCAGGTAGACAAACCAATTAGACTGCTATATCTGTCTCTTACACGGTGGCTCGCAACATAACATACAATCTCAGAATAAAGCCCGAGGAATAGTTATCTATGCGAGTCGATTCCATCACTGCATGTACTTGCATGTAACAGTTTTGGCCTTCATAATGGGCATTTTTTAATTTTGAAACACCGTTGTGTACGTGTATACCAGTAAAGACAGGAGTTCTCAAAGAAACGTCTCCAAAAGACAGTCAAAATCTCTGCTGGAGACAAAAAAGTGATTCATAAATGATGTCTTTATTAAAATCTAAAATAGCCCATGTTTTGGGGATGGAATAGGGTTGAGGTCAATGTGTAATTCCAGTAATTATTGTTATGAACGACAGCTGTGAATAGGAAGTCATGTACAAGCTTTTCTGTCAGATAACATTTCTCTAATGATTAACTAAAAACCATAAAAGATCCACACAAATACATATCAGGTGTTGTTGTTTACTTTGGTTAATAGTATTATCGTGTTTTATTTTGCAATATAACTCTAAAATGTTTACATTATTCATTTTAGTAGCTGTTTTTCAACACACTCTTACATATTAATGATACTTTGACAAGTAGTTAAAGATCAGTATTTTTTCAGCCAGTGCAAATACCTTATTTTCTCCTCATAATGAAGACAAAACAAAAACACCACTCTTACTGGAAAATTCGCAGTTTGGTTTGCACTTCTAGTAGCGTGACTTAAACTTCTACACTTCACTGCTTGTGGTTTAGACTTTGACGGTTAAAGATAAATCAAATATTTGCTTTTGCTATTCAAAGAATTTTGCAACAAGTTTGTCAATGACTCATTGTGTCATTTCACAAACACTACAAAGTTTTTCAGTGTTGTTTCATGGGAATTAGATGAAACACGCCTGTGGCAGGATTATACTGTAACTCTATGTTTTTTTTTCTTTCCCACAATCTTCTTTTAATACGTCCCATTGGGAACTCTTTAATCGTTCAGGGTGGCTCCCATGGTGCTCATTTCTATTTCAGTCAACACTTACAATGCCCAGAGGTAAATTAAGACGGTTAGAGACTATAGTTAACTAATCCTACAGCATGAAAGAGTCAGTTGTCTTTGGTTATCAGTTAGTTTCTCGTTGACCTCGTACTAACCTTTTCCTCCAGGCACTGGTTCACAAAGCTGCATCCTGATAGTTGACTGCTTAAATTATCCAAAACTTACGTCAAGAATTTATGCCTAAAATGATATATTATAATAATTGTTTTATCGCTGTTTCTTATAATTACAAATGTATACTGTATTTCACAGTTGCGTCTTTATATCTCACATACTTGACTTTATTTATTGTAATTGCGACTTTGTTTAATCTGTTTTTGTTATTATTTATATACTCTTATAGTATTTTAGCATTATTTTGAATTAGATTTTATTTTTATATTTTAATGTTAGTAATTTTACGTGCTTTTGACGTTGTTATTAGTCCCCCCCCCCAATATTTCTGTAAATTTAATTTATTTCAGTTTTAGTTTTAGCAACACTACTAATTTTCATTTAAGTTTTTCAGTTCTTTACGTTTTAATATTTAAGTCTTGTTTAATTTATTGAAAATATATTTCTATATATATAGAAATATATTCTATATATATATATATATATATATATATATATATATATATATATATATATATATATAGCTTTATTTTTATTTTTATGTTTTTGTATTTTATTTTGTTTAAATTTTAGTAGTTTTGTGCTTTTGTCATTTTTTTGTTTTATTTTTCAATATTATGTTATATATTATTTTTTGTCCTGTTTTATTTTGAATTTTTAATGCAACTTTCTCCTAATAGTGATATTTTTTTGTTATTTATACTGTTATAGTATTTGTAATTATTTTGCATTAGATTTAGTTCTGTTTTTATATTTAGATTTCTATATTTTAATTTTACTAGTTTTGTGCTTGTCATTTTTATTAGTTGAATTTTTTTTTTTAATTTCTTTATAGCTTTAATTTATTTTAGTTTTAGTTTTACATTTCTAATGTCATTTAAGTTTTTCATCTATTATTTATATTTTATTTTATTTCAGTCTTGTTTATTTTATTGGAAACTCTTTTTTATTTAATTTGAGTCATTTTATGTGCTTTTGTCATTTTTCTTTTTCTATATTGTTTTAGTTTTGATATTTCTATATAGCTTTTCTATATAGCTTTCTTCAGTTTTAGTTTTGATATTTCTATATAGCTTTTCTATATAGCTTTCTTCAGTTTTAGTTTTGGCAACATTTCTAATTTTCATTTAAGTTTTGAGGTTTTTCATCTAATATTTATATTTCATTTTATTTCAGTCTTTCAGTTTAATTCAATAAAAATTATTTATTTCTGTAAGTTTTAATTTCAGTTATAGTTTAATTTTTAATGCAACTTTTTCCCTTAATTGTTATAATATGTTTTGTAATTGCATCTTTGTAACTTGCAACTGAAGATCTTAGAATGTGGCCTTTTTTTAAAAACGCTGTTTCAGAAATAACCGGTTTATTTTGTTTACTCTGGTGTAGAATGAGGCTTTCATTTAACCGTGTGGTTTAATGTCGCAATTACAAATTTGCAGTCCTGAGTTGTGCAATCATGAGTTGTAAATTGTAGTGATCTATTTGTTTCCACAGGGCGAAATACATCAGCACAGAACTGGGAATCCGAGAGCGTCTTTTTGTGGGAATACTCACCTCCAAAAACAGCATCAACACTCTAGGTGTGGCCGTCAACCGCACCATCAGCCATCATCTGGACAATGTTGTGTTCTTCACTGGTACGCGAAGCCGCAAGATACCCCACGGGATGGTCGTGGTCACCCACGGTGATGAACGCCTCATCTGGAACATGTTCCAGACCATCAAGTACATCCTAGAACACTACATCACAGAGTATGACTGGTTCTACCTCGCCCAGGACGACACGTACACTCAGGCAGATCGTATCAAAGCTCTGGTGGAGCACTTGAGTATGGACCGGGTGCTATATATGGGCAGCCCAGAAGAGTTCATCGGAGGTGAGATGCAGGGACGGTATTGCTATGGGGGTTTTGGATACCTGCTGTCCCGCAGCCTTCTGCTAAAGCTCCAGCCTTTCCTGGAGAACTGCAGGAACGACATTCTCAGCGCCAGACATGACGAGTGGCTTGGACGATGCATCATTGACTATGCTGATACCAACTGTGTAGAAGAATTTGAGGTGAGATAAGTCCTGCATTCAGTGGAAGCTTACAAATATGTAAATAGTTTCACTCTGCCTTGGGAAAACCTTTATATTCCATAAAATCCATATATGGGCAAAAATATTGTATTGTGATCTTCACAGTACACAGCAGCTTTTTCCACACAAAAGTTTGGAGTCAGTAAGATTTTTTTGGTAACACTTTACAATAAGGTTTTAAGATAACATTAGTTAAAGGATTAGTTCACTTCCAGAACAATAATTGACAGATATCTTGTATATCGTGTAATGTACTCACCGCCTTGTCATCCAAGATGTTCATGTCTTTCTTTCTTCAGTGCTAAAGAAATTATGTTTTTTAAGGAAAGCATTTCAGGAATTACCTCCATATAGTCGACTTCTATGGTGCCCACGGGATTGAACTTCCAAAATATAGTTTAAATGCGGCTTCAAAGGGCTCTAAATCATCCCAGCCGTGGAAGAAGGGTCTTAACTAGCGAAACGATCAGTTATTTTCTAAAAAAAAAATGGATAATTTATATACTTTTTAACCTCAAATGCTCATCTTGTCTAGCTCTGCCTGAACTCTATGCATTCCGATTCAATACAGTCTACTGTATAATACTCTCATTTTCAGGAGCTGGCGATGAGTTTTGCTAGTTGGTGTTCTCACTACTGGTTGCCTTGACAGCGAATCAGGTTTCTTGCTGCTAAATATAAACATTTTGGAGGCAAAAGACTAAATATAATATAAATATAAATTAAATCCGTACATACAAACAAAAACGAATGAGAAGCAGAGCCTACTTTTTTCCATTGCGTATGTTTATCTACGGCTTAGAGGAGAACGATCACATGAGCTCTACTGTCTTCATTCCTATTGGCTGTCGCTGTCGAAAGTTCCTCTTCATTTGCATAAAGTTGAGGGATTCTAAACTTTGTCGCGTCGCTGGACATGCCCCATCCGGTTGCCAACGGTTGCTGTAGCTCAATGTCACTCTTGTCGCCTGAAATTGCCAGCTCTCCATTGAAATGAATGGGATCGTGTCGCTTTGTTGCTGCCTGTTGCTTGTAGTGTGAACGGGGCTTGTTGTTTGTTTAATAAACGATTATAGACCTGTAAGGACCTGTTCTATGGGAAAGGTAACCTTAAATGACTTCTGTTGTAATCTGGCGCTGTACTGAAAATGAAATGAACTTGACCTTCAAAGGGGGTGGGGGGTGCTGTTGGGGGGGGGCGGGCGCTCCCCTAATATAACGGTAGGGGAAACACTGGATTTTGAAGTTGGAGAAGAAAATGAGATGAAAGTTTTTTGACATACTCTAAACGTATTGAACTGGAGATGCACAGAGTTCATGCAGAGCTAGACAAGACGAGCATTTGAGGTTAAAAAGTATATAAATTGTCAATGTTTTTTTAGAAAATGGCCAATCGTAAGACCCTTCTTCCTTGGCTGGGATCGTTTAGAGCCCTTTGAGGCCGCATTTAAACTGCATTTTTTAAGTTTAAATTCACAGCACCATTAAAGTCCACTATATGGAGAAATCCTGAAATGTTTTCCCCAAAAAACATAATTTCTTTATGACTGGAGAAAGAAAGACATGAACATCTTGGATGACAAGGGGGTGAGTAATTTATCTGTACATTTTTGTTTTGGAAGTTAGCTTCTCCTTTAACTACTTTAGTTAACATGAACTAATAATGAACAATACTTTTACAGCATTTATTAATTTCAACATTTACTAATGCATTATTGAAATTATGTATTAACAGTAGTTAATGCACTGTGAATTAACATGAACTAGCAATGAACGACTGTATTTTTATTAACTAACATTAACAAAGATTCATTAATGCTATAATAAATGTATTGTTCATTGTTCATTCATGTTAGTTAATACATTAACTAACATTAACTAATAAAACCTTATTGTAAAGTGTTACCGTTTTATTTATCTTTAAATAAAAAAATACAGTAAAAAATAATGTTTTTATTTTATTATATTTTTAATATATTTTGAATAAAAAAAAAGTATTCATGTGATGGCAAAGCTAAATTTTTAGAAGCAATTAATCCAGTCTTCAGTGTCACATGATCCTTCAGAAATCATAATAATATGCTCTTAGTGCTCAAGAAGCATTTCTTATTATTGATATTGAAAACATTCTGCTTAATATTTCTTGTGAAAACCATAATGCATTTTTTTTGTATTCTTTGATGAATAGAAAGTGGAAAAGAACATCTTTTAATTTAAATAGAAATATTTTGTAACATTATAAAATGTCTTTACTGTCAGTTTTAATAAAATAGACAGAATAAAATAGTCAACTTCTTTTAAAAAGAAAAACTATTTTAAACATGTAACTCTGTTTTTAATTCTGGACGACCTACAGTTAACATGCTTCAACATGTTTTGCTGAAGTGGGCGATGCAAGTTCAAGGTCGTCTTGCATAATTTCTGATCCTGTCTCCCATCTTTGCATCATTTCCTGTGGTTTTTAAAATATCCAACCAATAAAAGTGCCAAAAAGGCCTAAAACAATGAGGATGTTAACGTGTGCAGTTATAATCAAGGTACAGCTTTTGATCTACAGTCTTTCTCTCCAAAATGACATGACATAATGTGTAATCAAATATTTAAAAGATTAAATACATACTGCACATCGTCACCTCTGTTTTTCAGAGCATGTACGCATTGCTGAGCCAGTTGTAGTCCGATTAACATGTTTACATCGTGGAAGCCGAGCTACAATCACATTATCCAGCTCTAGTAGTCAGACTTCACCAAAACCTGTCTGGTTCAGTTTCACTCTAAACTCTTTTTTTGTTTTAGTTTCACTAACATCAACATTTTAAGTGCACTTAAATGCAGTGACGTAATCCTTGGCACATCATACTCTAATCATAAAAGAAAGTGTAATGGCAGTGTTTAGGGCGCTTTATGAGGAATCTAATTCTATAATGAGTATTATCATTGTTTTAGTTCCACACATAATTATGTTTGGTAGATAAATGTGAATGTGAGATACTAGAACGTGGTGTTATTGGAAATGCTTTTGTGTAGAAAAAAAATTACTTGGCATATTTTCAGCTCCACATTATTTGAATGAGCTATCAGTGTCTGTAATTTCCATCTCTGTGGCCTTGATTGAAAGAGAGTCAGACTCCCTGTGGTAAACCTGCGGTGTTTGATGACAGACAGCTTTATACTAGTAGCATGTCTCACTCTTACCGCGTGGGACCCAACGGGGCCTTATTCTTGATGAAACTAAATCTCACTGCCTTTCAACTCACTAGCATACATATATAACCAAAGACAAGATTCAGATGTCTCCTTTGAAATATGCTGCTGCTCTCAGCAATTAAAGGAAAGGTCTCCAGTCTGCTGCTTTAGTCTGTCAGTCAGCTCAATGTCTGAAGTTTCACCTCTATTCAGGTCTTTACGCTCACTGCCAGTAAATGCTGGAAATAAATTCAAGACACATACTAGTTGCTCTTCCCACCGTCTTCAAGTACAGAAACCGTACAAAACAGTACTCGTTTGGAATGTTATTTTCAGTGGTAATATGGCATCATGGCCTTTCTCACCTGAAATACCTTTTTGCAGCCTCTCTTCTGACTCCCGTACACAGAGCTTTCAGTTCTACTGTCTTTGTCTGTAGGTTAGAGGTGATGTAAGTCAGAGGCTTTGTTTCTGCATCCACAGATCCCTGTTTGCCCAGAGCCTGACTGGGAATTCAGTGCGTTAGCAAGAAAGAGTCTAAACTATACACAGACTTTTAAAAAACAAGAATTCATAGTCCTGTCCATCAATTTTCAGGTAGAAATTTTTAAATTTCCCTAAACATCTTTCACTCTAGCTTTGTATTTTCCACTTGACCAACTTTTTTTAGGCTTAGGTTGTTTATGTGACTGTGATTTCGTTTAGAATGGTGCAAATTGTGGCTTAGTGTTTTGTCTTGTTCTTTTAATAGCTTGATCAGATTAGACTCACTTTTCTCTGACTGTGGTCTAATCGGCTCAGGTGCTTAGTGTCTGCACCCCACTGGCCATTGCACACCTAGATAGTGTTTAGCACTGTCTTGTCTTGTTTTTCTTTCTTGTACTTGAGTTGTGAAGTACTACAGGAAATGTGAAGCAATGCTAGTTTTTGAAACCTTGTTAATTTTTTGTATATTTCTGCATAAATATGACCCAAAACATCAAGTCCTGAAAGTAGACGAAGAGAACCCAGTAAAACAAGTTACTTTTAAAAGTAATGCATCACAATATTGCGTTACTCCCTACTTAAGTTACTTTTTAAAATCTGGGCTGGCCTGCTTATTTGTTTTAAAGGGGTCATCGGATGCAAAGTTCACTTTTTCATGTTGTTTGAACATTGATGTGTGTTGGCAGTGTAAATACACATCTACCCTATAATGATAAAAATCCATGCAGTGGTTTTTAATTAATCTGTGGCGTCACACCAACAGAGGCCAGAGCTGATTTTGGCAAGCTAAAAAGGGTGTTGTTTTACACAACCATTGAGGATTATTAACCAAAGTATATTATAAACTTTTCATTAAGACCCTAAAGAATCATGTCAACTCCGCATCAACTCCGCAAGGGCATCCGATGACCCCTTTAAATATAAAAAGTTCTATTTTTGGCAAACGTAAAATCCCTTTCACATCAAAAGTGAAATGAATAAGCCTCAAGCTTAAGGAAAAGTAAATTCATATCTGTACATTAGAATGCAGGGAAAGAAGGTTTGAAACACTTCAGCAATAACAAAAAAGAAGCACAAATGTTAGTTTAAAATGTTAGTCTAAATCATTTTTGCTCTCTTCTCTCTGTGGAGTGATGTGCTGCTCTGAGAGATTGTTTACTTTATCTGCATTTAGCACGTTTAGCCGCGAAACTTGCTAACTAGCACATTATTAGGAAAGGTGATTGCAGAGATTCATAAAAAAAAAAACCTTATATTCACTTATGCTGTAAGTGAAGCTGGATCATGAATGATTTGCATAAACATAGATGCATTTATGTAGATCGGGAGGTGCATTTCCTTCACAAACAAACATATTCAACTGCATCTTCAGCAGCTCAGATGTCGGGAGTAAATGACGACCACTATGTTCATTATTACATCCAGCAACACATCTCAATCGCTCAATCAGAGATATTCTCGTCTAACTTACATACCTGCTCCGGCATCAAAACAATGGAGGTCGGACTGTTACAGCTGATCTGAGGTAAGATGCTCATGTCAACTATCGTGTGAGCGGCGTGTGTGACGCCACACCGACAGGCATCTGAGAGTGGTTCCATTTGAAAAAGGGGATATTATTTTTACAGATTAATTAAAAACCGCTGCATGGATTTTTATCATTGTAGGGTAGATTTGTACATACACTGCCAACACACATTAATGTTCAAACAACATGTAAAAGTGAAGTTTTCGTTCAATGACCCCTTTAACATTTAATTTGATGCAGATTTGCATCATATTCAGAGTCTGCCTACTGACTCACTCCTACATGTCTCTCAGCATGGTGACAGGAGAGCTGTCAATCAGTCAGTGGGAAAACTGGCATTACTTACTTTTATTTGAAAAAGTAAGTCAGATATTTTCTTGTAAATGCAAAAGTAATTACATTACTATTTACTTGGAAAAAGTAATCGGATTGTGTAACTGGTGTTTACTGTAATGCCTTACCCCAAGACTGAAAATGGATACTTTGTCATTTATTTATTGAGAAAAATGATACAGCATTACACAACTGTTACTGGCAAAAGTATGTGAATCTTTGTTTTTAGTATCTGGTCTGACCCCATTTTGCAATAACTGCAGGTAGCGTTTCTATAACTGCTGATCAGTCCTGCACAACCGCTTATAGGAATTTTAGTTCAGAGTTTCCTACTGCTTGCTTCAGGTTCTTCCATAACATTTCAGTTGGTCTAAGGTCTGGACTTTGACTCGGCCATTCCAAAACATTTACTTTGTCCTTCTTGAACCATTATTTGGTTCGCTTGGGGTCGTTGTCTTGCTGCTCTTGCTGCATGGCCCACTTTCTCTTGAGTTCTCAGACAGATGTCCTGACATTTTCCCTTAGAATTTGCAGGTATAATTCAGAAATCACTGTTCCATCAATATTGGCAAGCCGTCTTGGTACATATGCAGCAAAACAGGCCCAAGCCATGATACTAGATGGGATAAGGTTCTTATGCTGGAATGGTGTGTGTTCTTTTTTCCAGACATATTGCTTCTTATTTAAACTAAGAAGTTCTGTTCTCGTCCATCCACAAAACATATCTCCAGTAGTCTTACGGCTAGTCCACATGATCTTTATCAAACTGCAGACAGACAGCAATTCTTTTTTGACAGCAGTGGCTTTCTTCTTGCAACTCTGCCACACAGACCATGGTTGTTCAGTGTTCTCCTGATAAAGAAAGGCCTTTAGTTGCTTAGAAGTTACGCAGGGTTCATTTAAAGCGGGTCATCGGATGCAAACTTCACTTTTTCATGTTGTTTGAACATCAATGTGTGTTGGCAGTGTATGTACACATCTACCCTATAATGATAAAAATCCATGCAGTGGTTTTTAATTAATCTGTAAAAATAATATCCCCTTTTTCAAATTGAGCTGTTCTCAAATGCCTGTCGGCCGCTCCCACGATAGTTGATTGACATAAGCGTCACCTCAGACCAGCTGTCACAGTCCAGTAACTTTCCTTGTTTCGATGCCGAAGCAGGGATGTAAGTTAGACAAGAATATCTCTGAGCGATTGAGGTGTTGTGTTGCTGGATGTAATAATGAACATAGTGGTCGGCATTTACTCCCGACATCTGAGCAGCTGAAGATGCAGTTGGATTACATTTGTTTGTGAATGGAATGCACCTCCCGATCTACATATCTGAATCTTTGCGATCGCCTTTCCTCATAACGTGGTAGTTAGGAAGTTTAGCGGCTAAACGCGGCTAAATGCGGCTAAAGTAAACAAGATCGTCATTCCACAGAGAGAAGAGAGGGGCGGGGCGAGCAGAGCTCATTTGCATTTAAAGGAACAACCCCTTAGAATGAGATGAATTCTGCAGAGCTCATTTTGACAAGGTAAAAACGTTTACAAAACCATTGAGAATTTTTAATCTGAGTATATTAGAGACTTTTCATTAAGACCCTAAAGAATAATATCAACTTATGGAAAATGAGCATCCGATGACCCCTTTTAAACCTCTCAGACTACTACACGTCTTGCTTTGCAGTAATCTTTGTTGGTGGACCACTCCTAGGGAGGGTAACAATAGTAATGAACTGCCTCCATTTGTACACAATAACACAATTGCACACAATGGAGTCCCAACTTTTTAGAGATGGGGTTGGAACCTTTTCCAGTCTGATAAGCAACAGCAACTCAGAGATCTGTCCTCAGAGATCTCCTTTGTTTTTGCAATGATACACTTTCATAAACATGATCAGACTTTAAATAAAACACGCCAGGCAAAGACACCTCATCATCTCACTAGCCGGGTTTCCATCCAAAGTTGCGAGTTTAACGAGTCAAATAGAACAAAATAGTCACTTTCTGATAAACTGGCACTAAATCACTAAAAAAAGTAAGAGAAGCTACTGAATATGATCTTTTCATATCTAATACATTACTTGCGCCTCAGAACGAGCAGACAAACAAAATAAATGCGGTGATTGCTTTCGGAAGTGGATGCCTGCTGTTTGGGAACACAGTTCACCTTCAAATTAACAGCTAATCCTAGACACTCACATAATTTTGCCACTCAAATATATATAATATTGGATAATTTTCCTGAATAAATAAATGACAAAGGAAATATTTTTGTCTCATTTGTTTGATTGGATTTTCTTTGTTTACTTTCCGGACTTGTGTGAAAATCTGATTGTTTTTGGTTACATTATGCTTGCTTGCTTTTTTTTTCCCACACAAAAATGTGTTAAATTTCTTGTCTATTTAAATTATGTAAATTATAGATCCAGATATAAAATGAGGGACATGTCTTTACACAGACCTCACACTTTCTCTTTTGTGTGGTTAAAGTAGTTCTGAAAACCTCTTATACTATAATTTATTGTGCTATAATTTCCTACAGTGGTCTTTATGTGGTCTTTCATTTAGCTTGTATAAACACCTGCTAAAATTTGTACTGGACTCTAGAAACTAGAATGTTTAGAAGAAAACTTGACCAAAGTTACTGCCACACACATTTCAGACTCACACCTACTCAAACAAACTCATTCAGACTCATGCATCTCTTAAAATGAATTCACATTTAAGATAATAATTTAAGAAGAAAAACTTTAATGTTTGTCTACTTTGTCACCATGCTATTGATCTTTGGCACCTCTAGCCCAGACAGAATCACAGCTCAAAATTGAATCTCACCTTTAGAGACTAAACCATATGTCACCCTTTTGTTTGGAGGGGTCTGGGGTCCTCCGGTTAATCTGTTCTTGAAACAGGTACTGAGACCTCTATTAATCCATGAGAGGTGCATTAGATGTCCGGATGTCAGTGTGGAGCTACTGGGAAGAGAGACAGTGGATCAGACACACTAAACATGATGCACTGTCTCCATTTGGCATTTCATCCAGTTATAAATCCACCTCTGCCTTTGCCGTCAAAACACCTCCTGTTTCTCAACACATCACTGTAGTGCCTCCTACATCCTTTTATGGAGCAGTACTCCTGCAGGGCCAAATGTGGAAGCATTTACTTTGCTTAAACATCAATTGTTGCAACTTGGAGACAGCATTCAGAAGAGATCCAGAACCTCTCCTGAACATTGATTTCCAAAGGCATGCACTAATATTTAAGTTCTGGCTAATAGAAATAAGCCAGTAATTATTTTCATGTTAGAATTCCGTAAATGGCAGATATAAAAACTCTGTACTGTTTTGTCTAAATAAATTAAAAATAAAACATTTAAATAACTTTAAATGGTAAAGGTTAATTTAGGCAGATTTGTTGAAGACATTTAACAGTGTTAAACTATAGGGAGGGATGCACTGAAATTTTGAGCTCTTTTTTTTGTCTGAAAGAGAAAAATGGCCAAAAATGTGAGCTGAAAATAATATGCTGTGGTGCATATGCAATGCAGGCTTTGTGAACAGAAGAGAATTCTTTAAAAAACATTAAAAATCTTACTGTTCAAAAACTTTTGACTGGTAGTGTATCTAATTCTGTTGCATAGACCTGCATAAAAATAAAAATAATATATTGATATTTAATGTTGTATGTTTTCTGTCCAATTTTATTGTGTTGCTTTCAATAAAAGTGTAGCTATGTTATTGTCTTTTGTTTTTAAAATTGAGTATCATTAAAATAAGTTAAATTAAATAAGTCTTACAAATTTACTTTGTTTTTTAATGAAATAAGACATAATATATGATGAAATAAGACAAAACACGTTTGGTTTTTCAGCCAAGTGTATCCAGAATTTCGGTGCATTCCTAATTATTAGTGTTTTTAAAGATTAACTTAAAATTGTCATCATTTACTAACCCTCAAGTTGCTCCAAATCTGTATGGAAAAAAATACTTTAAAAGTAATGGCTATCGTCAACTGTTTGGTTACCATTTTTCAAAATATCATGTTTTGTGTTCAACAGTAGACAAAAGTTTGGAAAGTTTGATGTTGAGTTAAATGATGTCAGAAGTTTCATTTTTGGGTGAACTATTCCTAAATGAGAATTATGTGTTGGCACCAACCATTTCACTAACTACTTTCTATATTAATTTTGTTTTTTTTTTCAGGGCCAGAAGTATTATTATTATGAAATGGGAAAAAATTCTGACCCTAGCAAGGAAGATAATGTGCTGTTTACGAATGCACTGACCGTCCACCCCGTGTCTGATCCTGAGCAGATGTACAGACTTCACAAACACTTCACTGAGATTGAGCTGCAGAAGACATACGAAGAAATCAAAAAATTGCAGGTACCCTTATACTAAACCTGTGCTGACTAATAAAGATGCCAAACTAAAAAGAAATGGAGAGAGAAGAGCTTCTTTCCCTTGACCTTTTGAGTACTGTGATTCATTATGGGCTTTTTGTAAGGGTGTGTAAAATTGCTAGCACTTTTCGTTCTTCATTTTCAAAGTGCCCTGGTAATGTGCAGTCATTACGAATTTTCAAATGAAGGTAATAACCTGCTAATCAAATACCTTAAAATGCTTAATCATATCCCATACTTTGTTCTCCTCTTCTTTTAATAGGCAGAAATAAAAAATGTGAGCGTGGTGGCTTTCGAGGGCAACCGTAGTGCCTTGTGGCCTGTTGGAATCAATCCACCCTTTGAGCCAAAGACACGTTTCGAAGTCTTGCGGTGGGATTACTTTACAGAGGATCAGGTGTACTCCTGCATCGATGGCTCTCCGAAATGCGAGCTCCGTGGAATCGATAAGCTGGACGTCGCTGACGTCATTGAGACTGCCATGGGTGAGCTCAACAAGAAGTACAAGCCTGTTCTTCACCTGAAGAAGCAGCAGCTTATTAACGGATACAGGCGCTTTGACCCCACTAGAGGAATGGAGTACACCCTGGACCTCCAACTGGAGGTGGTTAACCAGAAAGGACACAGTCGCTCTATTACCAAGAGGGTCCACCTTGTAAGGCCTCTCAGTCGTATTGAGATCATCCCAATGCCTTATGTCACAGAAGCAGCTAGAGTTCACATAATCTTACCCGTCACTCTTCAAGACCGAGAGCACGTTCAGCAGTTTTTAGAAGTGCATGCCACAAATGCATTTGAAACCAGTGAGAATGCCATTTTGACCTTTCTCTTTATCTACGATCCAATTGAGGCCCAACAAGTCAACCAGAATGACATCTTCGCCAGCGTCAAAGCGCAGATCAGTGCTTACGAACACCGGTACCCAACGGTCAAAATCCCCTGGATCAGCGTTAAAAGCGAAAGCCCCTCTCAAATCAAATTTATGGACATCATCTCCAAAAAGCACCCGGTTGACACGTTGTTCTTCTTCGCCACTGTGAAAACCAGCATCAACTCGGAGTTCCTCAACCGCTGTCGGATGAACTCCATCAACAACTGGCAGGTGTTTTTTCCAATTCATTTTCAATACTACAGTCCCGACATTGCTTATCATAACCAGCCTCTTCCCAATACGATGGATTTGGTTAAAGAGACTGGCCACTTTGATCGCAGTTCCTTCACCGAAGCGTGTTTCTACAACTCGGACTACATGGCGACCCGAACGCGCATGTCTTCGGATGTCCAGGAGAACGAGGAAATTCTGGAGAACTTGGATATATACGACATGTTTGTCAAATACTCTGGCCTCCATGTTTTCCGAGCAGTGGAGCCGGCCCTACATCAGAAATACAGCTACCAGCCGTGTAATCCTCGTCTTAGTGAAGATATCTACCAGAGGTGTGTGCAGAGCACCCTGGACAGCCTTGGATCACGCTCTCAGCTCGCCATGCTGCTGTTTGAACAGGAACAGGGCAACAGTACTTAAAACCAAACCCTGAAGATTGAGGAGATAAATGGTTTTTATCCATTGGGCTGATGCTTTACTAGTAGCCGGTCTGTGGAGTCACAGTGCTGAAAAATCAAAAATGCTGTCTGTACCAAAAGAAAGACTACAAAACATTTTGAATCTATTTAAAAATAGAAGATTTTTGTGACAACAGGAGATTTATGATTTGCTATCTTTCTCTTTGGAGCAGATTGGTTTATGTTGGCTCTTAAACCAAGCAGCTGTTAGCTGTTGAAATGATCACTACCGTAATATATCTAAATTGCTGTGCCTTCAAAAATATGCTGTCCTTTCATAACACTTTTGTCTTGTCATCACAGACACTTTTGCTCAAGCACATTTGTTTAAAAGACTTTTAATGTTTGTTTAATCTAACAGGGTTTTTGTAGTATGAAGGAACCATATCCAGATTCTGACAATAATAGCCATGGGTTTATTATTGTTGAAATGTTTTAAAATGCTTCAGTTAGTTCACACTTAGATTTATTAACCCTGTAATGTTAGCTTGTTTAATATTAGGCTGATTTTAAAGATATAGTTCACCCGAAAATTAAATTCTGTCATAAATTACTCCAAACCCAGAAGACCTTCGTTCATCTTCAGAACACAAATTAAGATATTTTTTATGAAATCCGAGAGCTTTCTGACCCTGCATAGACAGCAATGCACATTGTTAAAATAGTCCATGTGACATCAGTGGTTCAACCATAATTTTATGAAGCTACGAAAATACTCATTATGCACAAAGAAAACAAAATGCGTCATGGTACTCTCAAGAGCATATAAAGTTGTTATTTTTGTTTTCTTTGTGCACAAAAAGTGTTCTCGTAGCTTCATAAAATTACGGTTGGACTATTTTAATGAAGTCCTTACACTGTTAAAAGTTTTCACCAGTTCAACTTAAAGTTTAAGATCAGCAGCTGCCTTAAAGTTAAATCAACTTAAAACTACAAGACATTTTAACACATTACAATAAAATGAGTTAAAATGACTTAAGTTGATTTAACTTCTGAGTTGAAATTACTTGTACTTTTAAGTTGATTTAACTTAAAATGGTAAGGCAGCTGCTAAACTTAAGTATTTAAGTTGAAATTGATGAAAACTTTTTACACCGTACTACATTTCTGGCCATTGAATGTGGTAGTTACATTGCTGTCTATGAAGGGTCAGAAAGCTCTTCTATTTCACCAAAAATATCTTAATTTGTCTTCCGAAGATGAACGGTCTTACGGGTTTGGAATGACATGAGGGTGTTAATGACAGAATTTTCATTTTTTTGTGAACAGCTCCTTTAAAAAGGTAAAAATTGTCTTGTTGACCATTAGTGCCAAAAACAAATGTCAAGACAGTTTTAAAAACTATTTTGTCCAAAGCATTTTAACTGTATTCCATACTGTATGATATTTATGCTTGAATTCTGAACAACGGAACACAGATGCAAAAACCTGCATTTTAAATGCATATTAATATTTGTACCATTGAAACAGCCTCAAAGAGATTTTTCTGATGAAACAAGGAAACTTTTGCACTAATACTTTCATTGCAAGTCTGTCTTGTATATCATTAATGCTGCATAATATGCCTGTCAAAACATTTCATCCTGTTAAGAAAGATTATAGGGTACATTACATGGTTATAGTTAGTCCTGTGCTGTCTACCAGAGAGGAGTGCAATACTAGTGCAATACTGTTCAGATGGTGTAGTGTATTGAGTCTGCTTGGAGCCTGCTGATGGAAACACTTCAGATGAGTTAAATACATCTATTGAAGATGCACTACAGAGAGCCTCTATCACGTACCATTCCAAACACTTCACAAAACATAATGTGTTTTCGAGACATTACATTGGGTTATATAAGATCATTCAGATTTGTTTGTTTGTTTTACAAAGAGAGTGTATAAAGCCTGTATCTATTTTTGTGGGTCTCCTTTTGTCCCTCTTTTTCTTGGTACATGTGTTTACTGTATTTAGTTAGTGTTGTGTTGAATTGTTTTTGTTATTTTTTTAATTTAAGCAATCATAATCTTAATGCAGTACACTGACAACATCTTACAAAAGTGACTTGTGTTACACAATATCATGATGCTGGATGTCAAATGATTTTGCGTACAAGAGCTGTGAAATAGGTTGTACAACGTGACATGTTTTGTACGATTTTAAATGACACATGCACAACACGAATGGACGCATCACAAAATGAGCACAGACTGAAGCCGCTACTGGCCTTTAGGGGTCAGCAAAGGAGCGTGGGATTACCTGCTCTCAAATATGTACAAGTTCACAAGACTGTTTTTTAACCTCACCTTTGTTGATTTTTTTTTCCACTATAAATATTCTTTATAAATCTATTGTATTTTGTTTTAATGTTATTGTACAAAATGTTTAATAAAGACTTTATTTTAGGGCTCAGATAAACATGAGCGCTTGTCTATTTTCTGTTTTCTCTTTATATTGCATTTGATATTTATTGTCAGGTCAGGTTTTCTTACTAAAGACAGTAAGTGCATATATTTGTCTGTGACCATTACTGCAGCATATATCAAAGATTACAAATCAAGTGCAATAGGTTCCAGATTTTAGCATCGGTTTTTAATGAGACGTTGTAAATTTTCACCTCTATTTATATGTCCTTTCTTTTAGTGCCCTGAACCACACACACTGCCTTTGGGCACACAGTGAACCCATATAAGCACTAGGCAGCTGAAGTCAGCAGTATCTAATTATATATATACTCATTTTTACATCACTGGAGTTTTATTCCTTCCTAACTTTTCCCCAGCAGCTTACTTATATAACAATTTACATTCAACAATCACTTGCGTTTTTTTCACTCCAGACATCGTGATACATCATTATCAGTGGGACGCTGGTCTTGAGCACAAAATTAGACTAAAATAGTATGAAACAGCTTAACAGGAACATTTTTCTCTCTCTCTAATTGATGTAGGTGGCAACTGTTAGAGATTCAGTAAAACACTTTGATTTGCTAACATTTTATGTAACATGAATTTAAATATAAACCCAACATGTTTAATATCGTAAAAAGATATCTCACCCAAAAATGAAATAATTTACTCACCCTCATGTCCTTCTAAACTGGTATGACTTTCTTTTGTGGAACATAAAAGACATTTTTTCTCATTTTTTTGTCTAGAAGTCAAAGGTCACCAAAATTGTTTGGTTACCAACATTCTTCAAAATATCTTTTTGTGTTCCACACAGAGGAAATTTAAGTCATATCAGCCTTATTCTTCGACGTGGAACTAAGCCTATGGGTGAGACTTTCAGTTCATTAGCCATTCCTATAAGGAAATTACGAATAGAATAACAAAGTGCACTAAATGGTAAAACTGTTACAAACGCTACAAAACAGTGTGTTCATAATTAAGGTATTACAATAAAATAATATGGAAAAACACACCAATTTGTAATATCACGCAGCAAAACGAGCTGTTTTGTACAGATAAAAATAGCCGGACACAGATGAGCCCGGAAGCCAGGTGAAGCCAAATTATGGTCATTGTAATTATAGCGCTTCTATTGATCTAGCTGTGGATCATACGTCTACCGTGCCCTGCTTTTAAGCCAAGCACTGTTTCGGTCCATGATGGCATCAAACCTGTACCGCAAAAGGAGCCCCTCAGCATCTGGCAACACGCAGGTTTTCGATGACAGCAACTGAGTTTTGACCGTCCTAATAAGACAGCTTAATTATTTATCTATTGTAGTAATTTGCAGTTCGTGTCCAATAGTTTTCTGTATGTTTGACTCACGTACGATAATTTTCTACCAAAAACAATAATTCTGAGCTTCTGGTACGATACTTTGGCGCCCACTCCGGTGAATCAGTTTATAATGACATGAGGGTGAGCATATGATGACAGAATTTATTTTTTTTTTAAACAAGTATTTGAAACTGCTTAATTTAGGACTATGTGTGTAGTTGAAATCTAGATGATATTACCTCCATTGTGAGAACGTTCGATCAATATGTCATAAAATGTTGTATTATGCTGTCTTTTAGATTCAACATTTCTTTCTTTATGTTTTTACACTTGTCTTTATGTTTTTGCTTTTCCCCCCAAATTACGGGTCTACTGACAGCATCTGTGACATGCTGTTGATTACTGTATTTTAAAACACTTCTTTACAGAAAAAGTAGTAAAACTACTTCTTCTTCTTCTTCTTTTTTTTTTTTTTTTTTTGGTTGATAAATACCCACTCATTTATGTCCTACCATAGGTATTTTATGTTTTGGCCGAGATGGTAGAAATTCATAGATATTTGTACATCTCATTTGCATGGTTTTGTATGATCTACTTACACACCACTAATGGTTAGGTTTCCATATGAATTGCACTGAAGGAAATACTCTTACAAAATAAGTTTTAAAATGAGTCTTTTAAAATTTCAACAGTTTCTAAGTATATAGTTAATTATCCATTAAGGTCTTTGATAATGTTAAGTAGTTATTTAGGTAGGTATTTGGGTAGATAGTTTTAGATAGGAATCATCCATTAAAGTTTTGTCCCCTTGTAGAATAGATGCGTTTTTCTTTTGAGATCAGGTTAAATAGCACAGAAATGCATGTTGTTTAAGATGTAAAGTTGTTTCAAGTATCATTTTAGCCTTCGGGTTATGCATTACAGAAGCCATTTTAACAACATTTTTGCTTTTTTTAATAAGCTGAAAGGACAAGTCAACATCATTTTATAAGGTAATTGACAGTATGCCATGGATGCTGTCAAGAGTTTAAAAGGATAGTTCAGTGGATCCTCAGTGGAATCATAAACCATAAAAAAATGAGACGGTGTGATGTGCTTATATCTCAGTGACCAGAACCGAAGTGATTCATTTATCAAGATTTTATTATTGGACTCCAGTACGTACCATTGTTACATTTATAAAATGTGTTCTAACAGAAACCACGGTCATAACAGCAGACCTTTGTACAAACTGTATTATGTGTTCTCTGTAGTCTGGTGTACAGTCCATTAGGTTCTGGAGCGTAATGGGTAATTAGCCTGATTAGTCTTGATGCCTTTAATCGTGTGGAAATCTCAACAGTCTGTTTGCACTATATGCTGCTTCAGTGCCTCGTTTTATGGCCCCCTCTCGCAGCTAAATGGTGGTCTGGCTGGCAAAAGCGGGTGGAAAGGAACAGCATGTCAAAGTTAAAGCAGCGTAGCACAGTTTTAAAAATACACACATCGAGCTCAACACCGCCCCAATCAGATCAGAATGGAACTGACCTCTGAAGATGAAATATAAGATAAAGGAATATTAGTTTTTTGGATCGATTTTACATTTTTTCCCCCTCCAAACTAAGCTCAATATTTAAAACAATTAACACAGGCATCCAAACGCCAGGGTTGTACAAAATTCAGAACATAGGAATTGGCTTCAATTGGAATTTACTGTTATGAAAAGTAATTCAGCACAGTTAATGCATTCCATGGATCCAAGAAAAGAAAAGTGTAAATGTTAAATCCATTTAAACAGAGTTACTTTGTCATAGAAGTTGTGGTTGAAAACTCTCTATCCCCAGAAGAATTAAAATGGGAGTGATTTTTAATCCACTCTTGCACCAGCGCTGCATGGTTGAATTGGACATTGTCCCAAACCACAAGTTGCTCTGTTTGCTCCTGCTGTGCCTCTGTTTTTGCTCTCTTTTCCCTTTCCTCTTCCTACATAATCTCCTATTTCTTTCCCATAATCTTTCACCTGTAGTATTCCAAGAAAAAAAAGTAATTTGTATGAAATCATGAATAGATACATAATAGCTGTCTTGAAGGGGTGCTATTATGCATTTTCACTTTTTAAACTTTAGTCAGTGTGGTGTGTATCTTTGGGCATAAAAAAGATCAACAAAGTTACAAATCTCAAGGTCCACTCCAAAAGGAGATATTTCGTTTTTTAAAAATCCCTTTTCAGGAACTACAATGAACAGCTCTTGTGGACTACAGCGTTTGTTTTCTGCATGCAATGATGTTACAACGCAGTCCATTGGAATATCTTTAAATTAAATCCTGCCCAAGGAAATTCGAAATGAATCGGGGTTATATTAAAATTTATCCTGGCACTCCCAAGCTTTAGAATGGCATAGATGGGTGTTTCTCCTCATCAGTCCAAAACAAGTCCAATAATATGCATCCATCCTTAATAAAAAGTCACTCATATAGCTCAGAGTATCAGCGGCCTCCTGTAGCGGATCAATGTGTTTTTGTAAGAAAAATATCCATATTTAAAATGTAAGAATCACTTTAATCTAGCTTGCGGTAACAGTTGTACACGGGACGTGGCAGTACTGAAATCATGCTGTTTGCCAAACGCGACGCAGTGGGACAGCTAACCAATCACAACATTTTTTTTTTTTTTTTTTTTTTCGGAAGGCGGGCCTTCATTAAACCCCGAACTAATCGAGCCATATGTGCCAGGCTGGGAGAAATGTATTGTAATGTAGGGTATCAGAGCGAATCAGACAAATGGAAGATTCGATCAGAACATTTGGTTGAAACCAAAGAGCCAAATTCCACAAAGGGGCCCAGAACCACGTCATAAATCTGTCCAGGATACCCTGGCGCCAGCCAGCCTGAAGTAAGCCTAACCAACTAACTTTCACAGCTTTGAACAACTTGCAACATTAAAACAAAAGAACACAATTATTGATAATCCCATCTCAGGAAGGAGATTATCAATATTGGGGCGAGAAACCCAAGATTAATGGTCAAAGATGCAGCCCATCAGGACCATCACATGAGGAAACTTTGTTGGGTGGTGCTCCCCCACCCAAGACAAGAACCAGACCAAGTTTCTTCTAAATTCCTTTGTTCCTTGGAACATGCCCTTAGTTCACAGAATGGCAGAGACTGTCCATTTTACCTAAATATGCACCAAAACGATGCTTAAAAGGACATATGAATGAACATCAGACCATTGCATAACTCCTGCTATGTATGCCACCCACACATTTGTCTATTATGTTCTAATCACTCGTTGTGTATGTCCTTTTTAATAACTATTGAATAGCTTAAGGGTTTATATTCATGTTTGGTATGTATGAGTTTGAAAATTCATGCTTTGAATGTTTCCACCAATCAATTCATTGTCAAATGTGTTGTATTCATGTTATAGGAATCATGGCCAAATTATACTCTGCAAGAGCGGGAAAATTCTGACCATGTGACTGATAAGATAACATGCTGATTTATGTTTTGGGAGGAGAAACATAGCAATATCCTGAGTTAAGACAACATCTAATTGGTCAAGACACCATTTTGGGATGTGTCCAAAGCTGAGTTTAAAACCACAGGACACCATCAAATTTTGCTTTTAGCTATTTCCATCGCTCCTAGCCATGCTTTTAGCTTTTAGCTTTAGCTTTTAGCTATTGGTTTAACCATTGCTTTTAGTCAGGCTCTTAGCTTGTGCTTTTAGTTTGTGCTTCGTGCCATCTCTTTTAGCCATGCTTTTTGCCATAATTTGCCGCTGCTTTTTGCGTTCTTTGAACGCTTCCTGGCTTGCACGCCAGCCACTCCTCTAACGAAAACATGAGGAGACCGTCACATTTCTTTCTTTTACTTTAATCTTTTCTTTCCGTTGAGAGTTTCGTGTTCTAAGTTAAGTTTTGCCGCTAAGCCGTGTCTCAGACTTCGTGCCCGCCTCAAAACTTCAACCAGCGTACACGACTCCATCATCCAGCCAACGCCCAAGACATCACCTCCAACGACCACGGACTTCCAACCAATCAGCAACCTTGGGGAACCCCTTTCTGCAACGACGTCATCAAAGGAAACCCCTTAACACAAAGGCAACGCAAGTACAACCTCCAGATTCTAGCTGAACTGGTGCATTAATATAGCGTTTAATAACCTCACTAAGAAACTCAACGCGAGGGTTAATCAAATGATTGATGGTTGTTCAGGTCTAAGCAATTGCATATACGTATGCTATAAACTTGGGATTTCACATTTTCACTCTTCTAAACTCATTCTTTCCTCATCTCTCTCTCTTTCTGCAACTTGTATGAATGTGTGAATGCGCGTCTATGTGTTAGATTAGTTTATATGTCTTAGGTTTTTCCAATAAATTCCTATTCATATTGAAAAGAGAAGTATCTTGTGTTTTGTGCTTATAAATTAATGTCTTAAACTGCCGACCTTGTTACCGTGCTAAGAAATAGTGTTTTCACTATATTTTGGATATTAGTATCCAGTACAGTGTTGATGTTATACGGCTCGCTCAATGAATCACTGACCGATTCATTGATCCGCTGTATACGGAGATTCTGTTCAATCTTAAATGATTCCCTTTGAGCAAAATTGACTTCTGTAGATCCCCTACAGTAATAATGTAAATTATGTTAAAAATAATGCGTTTTTTGAACCACCAAGCATGAAAGCTTGTTCTACTACACCCCCAAAACAAAATCAAGACTTTGAGCATAACAGGACCCCGTTAATTGCTGACCTCAGTTTGGAAAAGTGTCTAATTGATGTGGAAGCATCTACATCCTCCTTCTGATGCAGATCTGCATGCTGGATTGCACAAAATCACTACCATTTGCTATACAGAAAATATTTCCACACTAATGGCAAGGATTATGAAAGATAGTCCTTTTTAAAAAGACCTGTGAGTTGGCACACGCAATTGCAATTCAACATTTGGAGCAATTCCTTCTGCACAGGTAAGATAGGCCACAAATGCAGAAATACACAACTGTACACATGCTTGAGGTTGACAGATAATGCCAAATCAAATCTGAGTGATTTGTTCCAGTGCAATTCTTGGACATGCACTGGTATGTCAGCTCTTCTGCTTTCACTGCTGACAGCACAGTTATTTATGACAGTAAACTGTATTATTATGCATAACCGGCTCAGTGTGCCATCAAGACTCTGACTAGGAACCTTTAAAAATGCCACTGTGATACAGTTTTATGAATATTAAAAGCCCATATTAGTCATGATTACTTTTATATGGATGGAATATATGATGCATGTTTTTGATATGACATCCAAATATGAGATGCATTCCAGAAAATATAAAAAACAACTATGCAAAATCTCTCTTGTAGATAGGATCTACCCAACAGAGGAACTAATCTACAGAGGATACACAGCTCTGTCACATATAAAAGAATCCTGTAGTTTGTGAATGTACACTCGCAGTAAAAAACGCTGGGTTATTTTTTCTACCCAGCTGCAGGGTTGAGCCTGTTGGATCATATGCTGAGGAGATTTTGTGATACCCTGCCGTTGCCTTAGTGGCTGGGTCAATCTTACGGACAGCTGAAACTATACACTCCTCTCCCTTCCTCCAACGAAACAGCCCAGGCCAATGCGGGCTTACCTCTACTTTAACCCAATTGTTTTGCTCTGACTTTTTGCGTCCATTTCAGGAGAGAACGCCACCGAACTACTGCACTTTTTTAGTGAAATAAAGATAAAGGTTTGTATACGTTTTATTCCATCTACTGTATAAAGTTGTTACTTTGCTGTAAATTATATTATTTTACAGGGACGAGATGTCCAGTGAATGCCTCAGCATCGGTCATTTCGCATGACGGAATGCCTTTTTCCCTGCATGATTGTATTCAGGGGCGTCATGCAATCATTATTTTAGAGGCGTAATTAAGTAGAGGCGTCATGCCCATTCAAAGTGAGGGGGCACCAACTGGATTTTGAATGCAGCTTCCCAAAAGACAAAAAATGGCAGATTAATATTTTCTATATCTGATACAACCATATCGGCGTGATTAGAATGTTCAGTGCGTCATAACATCAGCTGCTAAATTCAAATCTGCATTCGCTGGCTGGCGCTGAGCCAGATACAGACCAGTTTTTACAGCACTGCGCATTATAACCAATTACACACGATGCTGTTGTGTTGAGTTTATGAAGGCAATGACCAATCAGAGGTGTTCAGATGAGTGATCGCTAAAATGCTGGTGTTTCTTTACTCGCTCACTGACTGAATCTTTCTGGCGACTTCTCTCGTCAGAAACAATAAAGTGCAACTGTACGAATCTGTAGGTAAAATATTAATTTCATAGTGTAAACAGCTTAAGTGGTTTTAATGGGAGTTTTTGAGAGTGCTTGAACTCTAGACTGTCAGTAATGTAAATGCCAGCCAGCGAACGCTGATTTGAATTTAGCAGCTGATGTTATGACGCACTGAACATTCTAATCACGCCAGCCAGTGCCATTGTATCAAATACAGTAAAAATTAAGCGGCAAAATCCACTTGGCTCAAAAATCTGAATGGGTATGACGCCTCTGATTGTATTCGTTATAATACTGAATTTAATTTGTTAAAATATGTTCTCAAAACTCCGTACTGTTTGTTTATGGGCAATTTATTAAGTCAGTCAGTCACGTCATCTTTCAGCTACGAGTGGAACGCGGGGCAGCGGTTTGAGGTTCGCAGTTCCCCGCCGAGCAGCAGCCCATCACCGGGTCAGTTTTTGGCTACACACCGGCACAAGAATCAGCACTATTTTGGTAAAAAGGGATGACAGAAAACGGTTTAATACACTTTAATTAAAATGTTACTTTTAAATGTTACATTTGTAGGTTGTATATAGTACAAACAGAAAAATAGAGGTTTAAAATTGTACCTTTTGGGGTACCACAGCTTGTCTCTGGAGCAGTACCCTTAAAAGCACATCTTTGTACCTTTTAACTCCTAATAGGTCCATATTAGTACCTTACAGTAGTAATATGTACCTATTAGGGGTAAAAAAGGTACAAAAATGTCTATTTCAGCTCCAGTGACAAGCTGTTGTACCCTAAATAGTACAATTTTAAACCCCTATTTTTCTGTGTGTATGGTAATTTGTAAACACAAGTTGAGCTAAATAATACAACCCAGCATACTGGGTGAAAACATTTAACCCAACCAGCTGGGTCAAAATAACCCAGCATGTGTACAATATTTACCCAGTGCTGGGTTGCCAAAAAAAAAAAAAAAAAAAAAAAAAACAGTACTGGTTGTTTTTAACCCAGCATTTTTTAGAGTGTAGGTAAACAAAAGAAAAAAAGTCCAGAAAATGAGTACCAAATATGAAGGAGAAAATTATATAGTACATTTAGCACAACACATATGAATATATATGTGTGCAATGTTATATGAGATATAGTACTATATAAATAATTTATTATATATGATTTCTGCTCATTTTAATAGCACAACCTTTAAACAGTAAAGTCTTACACACATCATAATAAAGTGATAACACCCTTTAAGCTAATGAAATCATCAGACATTAATTATACAAGAACTGCACCTGAAATGTCTGATTACAAAGTAATGCATTTCCAAAAAAAAAGTTAGGGGTGCTACACGTTCAGCTTACAGTAATATTAGCCATGTTTGTAACCACAAATTCAATACCAGCATTTGCGATGTTAGGACTGTAACTAAAATGGAAAAGTTTTTAGTCTGTGAATTGTCATTGAATGTCAGCACTTGCTGAAAAAGGCGGTGGTTTCTGATTGAAATGCATTGCACATCTGGCCTTTTGTCAAAGAAAATGCTAGACATTTCACAGCTAAGAACCCTGAGAAAAACTCATCAACAGACTTTTAAACGTGTAGCCATACGCTGTGGCGCATCAGATTTCTCATACTTTGAGTGTGCTGTACAAATCCGGTTTATCATTCTCTGTGGGACTGTTGCGCTCTGTCTCATTCAAAAGTGAAGCTAGGAACATAAGGTCTGTTTTATTAAACACTTTTGGGAGGTCTGGGAGAGTGGATCCATCAGCTGATGGATGGATGAAACGAACCTTTTCAATATGGTTACCGCAGTAGCTTCTTGTGGCTCTGGTGGGCCAGTGGGCTTTACTGTACACATCATTTGGCTCTCCGTTGGGAAGTAACCTCACAAGAAGATTATGTTGTTACTGCTAATGACACCCATTACCACTCACACGTTACAGCTCTATAAATAACATTACAAAATTTGTGGATTATTCAATATACTTTAAGTTAAATTAATCATAAATCATTTGAGAGAAAGGAAACATTTACCAGACATATCCAGTAGAGATGGATACATATTACTTCTCTGAAACACTTAAACTATTCTACACCGTCCCCATGATTTCAGTACACCAGAGTTAAGTTACTTCTCTTAAGCTCTGGATCCTAAGGGTTGATAGCCATGATTCAAATACATCATTTACATTTGTAGATTAATCTGAATTATAATATTTCACAAGATGAGAACTCACCGAATAAAACTCTAACAGCTGACAAAATATAAAGTAAGAATGTAATGCTTCAAACAGGATCTGGAGTATAAAGTGGCTCTAGATGTCATGCAGTCTATGCCTTGATATAGTAGAGGCCCAATACCAAGGTATTCAGTGTAGAAATCGTAGAGTTGCCACGGATGTCACTTCCTGCAATAGGAGGGAGGAGTGGGTGGGTGGGCAGGACGGGATTTCAGCGAGTCTCCTGCTGGACCGCAATGTCCGATCCGTGCCTGCTTTCGGTTAGAAGCAAAGGGTTTAGAGTTCGACTTTGGCTGTGAGCTTTAACTGGTGACAGCGAGAGAGCTTAGTGCTGAGATTTGAGGGTCTTTCATTGAGCCCACCTTCAGCACTGAGAGAACTCTTTCTGTAGATGTCAACAGACGGGTCTTCCTAGCAGGCAAAGTCTTCGAACACTCGGTGGTGGGTACGGTGGTGGTGATGGTGATTTGGGAGGATGGTGTTAGCATAAGCTCCCTCCGAGTGGCTCCGGCTCATCTCGCCAGAATCCTGACAGGAACAGAGAATGTCAGACGGGATTCTGCAAGGATACTTCAACTGCTACATCTTACACGCTGTTAGGTTGTGCATAAAACGCCTCTTATGACTAAGGCTGTGAATCATTGTTTAATCTGTGTTGTGATAAAGCGAAAATCCACTCGAGGCTGAGTGTTAGTGTGGTTTATCATGATTAAAACCCTTTAACCATGGTAAACTCACTGTTATGCACCTCCTTGAGTGGCTTATTGTATCTATAAAATGGTGGCAACAGTACCATGATTAAAGACACCAATTTTTTTAACTAATAGTATCATATTATACAATCTTTGGGGTGTGCAGGGACATTTTCAGAAGAAAAAAAAAAGAAATGCTTTTTAAGCACCAAATCAGCATTTTAGAATGATTTCTGAAGGATCATTGCATTTTATTGTTTATTTAGCACTGACTTGAATAGATATTTCACATAAAAGACCTTCTGGTTTTAGTGATAGTTGTTCATGAGTCCCTTGTTTGTCCGGAACAGTTAAACTGCCCACTGTTCTTCAGAAAAATCCTTCAGGTCCCACAAATTCTTTGGTTTTTTCAGCATTTTTGTGTATTTGAACAGTTTCCAACAATGACTGTATGAAAAGATTCATATGGACTCATATGCAACTATTACAGAAGGTTCAAACACTCACTGATGCTCCAGAAGGAAACGCAATGCATTAAGAGCCGGGGGTGAAAACGTTTTGAATTTGAAGATCAGGGTAAATTTAACTTATTTTGTCTTCTGGGTAACATGTAACTATCTTCTGTAGCCTCTGAAAAGCAGTACGAAATGAAAAAAATATTTAGGCAAAATAATAAAAATGTACACATTCTCATTCTGTTTTCATCCCCCAGCTCTTAATGCATAATTTTTCCTTCTGAATCGTCAGTGTCAGTGTTTGAACCTTCTGTGATAGTTGCATATGAGTCCCTCAGTTGTCCTCAGTGTGAGAAGATGGATCTTAAAATCATTCAGTCATTGTTGGAAAGGGTTCAAATACACAAAAATGCTGGAAAACCAAAGAATTTGTGGGACCTGAAGGATTTTTCTGAAGAGCAGCGGGCAGTTTAACTGGTCAGGACAAACAAGGGACTCTAAACAAGTATCACTAAACAAAAAAATCCGGCTGTGGATCATTCATGTAACAACAGAGTATTAAGAATCAAGTGTATGTAAACTTTTGCACAGGGTCATTTTTTATAAATTCAGCTATTATTTTCTCTTATGGACTATATGTAAACATATTTTATGTGAAATATCTGATTCAAGTAAGTACGAAATAAACAATAACATGCATTTTGTATGATCCCTCTTATTTTGTTAAAATAATGAACACATTTTAATGATTTTAAAAGGGGGACGTAAACTTTTGACCTGTAGAACTGAAGGTCACAGGTCAATACAGTATATTAACTATATTACACTGGCTTCAGCCTGATTCTAATTTTAGAGCTGTAAC
Source organism: Labeo rohita (assembly GCF_022985175.1). Lineage (NCBI taxonomy): Eukaryota > Metazoa > Chordata > Actinopteri > Cypriniformes > Cyprinidae > Labeo > Labeo rohita. Next base: position 12,668,858 of record NC_066877.1, read on the forward strand.
TGTTAACTTTATAATGGTCGAACAATTTTGAGACAGGACCCACTGACCATGCGCCGAATTGAATTAGTTTTGAGCACACTCCATTTCTCATAAATACAGTGTGCTCTGCCAACATCTGTGTTCTTCTTCCATGAACAGAAGATCGGATTGCAATAAGAACAAGGGATATTTGATTCAATCCTGGTCTAAGCAGACAGCCTGGCATCCCAATCATGGCTTAATATCCTGCTACTGATGTTATATTTCCCTCCGGGCTTTGTTCCTATTCACAGAGTTGATCTGCGCTGCATCCTAACGCTAACGCTCCAGAGATTAGCATGTGGCTCACCTTAGCTTTCATTTCCTCCAGCTTTACTGTGGCGACTGTGCTGGCCTGTTGCTGCTGCTGGGTTTGCTTTTTGTCATCTCTTTGTGACCTGAGCAAACGCTCCAACCTGTGTTTGATCACCTAGAAAAGTGAGGGGGAGTCGGGGTGAAGAGGGCAGCAGGGAAAGTAGGACAAATGAGGGCTATAAACAGAGTTTAGCAGCATCAGCATTTCTGCTGCTCAGCTCAGAGGTCCAGTCTTATCTGCTCTTATGGGAAATACAATGTTAAAAAAAAAAAAAAAAAAAACACTGCAGGAAAAGATCTATTGGTTAAAATAAATGGCTATGGAATGGGAAAAAGGGGGGCCAAAGCAATGTGTACTTACCTCATATACATAATCCAGAATCTCCAAGATGGTGAGAACACTGGCTCCGATAAAAAGACCCATCTGACCGCCAATGTCCCCTGAAATCAAAAAATAAGAACGAGTAAGAACAATGTGCACATTTTTTTTTCAATGTGAGTTGTCATTTTCAACATAATCTTTAATATGCCACATTTCTGTTAACTAAAACTATTAAAAATGTTTTTTTTCTGAAATGTATTTTTAAAAAACAAGAAACAAGAATTAGAAATGTCTCCTTGACTAACATTCTGAATAAGTAATAGTGTTAACGTAACTAAAACTGAGATAAAACTGAAATAAAAAATAATTCTAAATAGGGATTTAAAAAATAATACAAATTACAAAAGCACATAAAATGACATCATAAAACTGAAATAAAAATATAGAATAAAAGCTACTTTCAATATTAAAGAATACTAGCATATAAATTGTACTAAAATAAAACAGGGCTGAAACAAGATTTTGGGTTATCCAACAAACTTTGTGGCATAAGTAATATCAACAGCAAAACATTTATGTTAAGTCATTTACGAGAAAGTAAAAGTGGTTATACCTTAATTAAATTGTGCAAAAGTATACAAACATCAAGGAAACTAACACCAGGAAAGTGCATTAAGAAAGAGTCGGTTTTAATTTCATTTAATATTGGTTTAAGCTCAGCAATGCTCAAGATTAGGTGTACACAAAATTACTTTAAGATAAAATGAGGCATAAGAAACCCACCTAATAATCCTGCAACGTCATATGCTTTTTTCTGTTCTATTGTTTCATAATTTAGAGCTTCAAAGAAAATATCCAAAACAAGGAAGTTGTCTCTAAAACAAAAGGACAATAAAACATTTATGTGTAAATCATACATATTAAGAATCAGTACAGTATTATATCTGTTTCAAACAATACTGAAGGTGGAAAGGTTGCCACACCTGATGTAGTCTTCAGACTTGTCGTATTTTCTAGATAGGTAGCGAGCTGAGCCTTTGCTGGGGATTTTAACCATGGACAGCTCTTTACCATAACGCGTCAGGTTGCAGGGAGTTTCACAGGAGCAGGTGTCACCTGAACTTGACTGCAGCAGTGCTGTGAAGAGGACACACACATTAGTTTAGAGCAGCAGACAGGTGTGTGTGTGTGTGTGTGTGTGAGAGAGAGCAGGTGCTCTGGCTCACACCTGCACAGCCATTCTTCATTCATCAGACTAATATGGAGAGATAACACCAGTGCTAAATAATCATCCATAAGATGCTTGAAACACACTCAGCATGTTGTTCAGATTTAATTTGGTTTCTGAAGGGCATCCAGAAGAGAGCACACACACACACACACTCTCACATGCACAGTTACACACACTCGACCTCCCTGAGAGCAAGTATCAAGAATGTCATGCTTATAAATTTGGCAGAGTATACACTGAATGCACCACATATTTAACATTAATTCCCTGCTTTTAGAACAAAATTTAGTAGACATGCCACGACACCGCCTATTTGATTTACATTATTACATGCAGATGTTGCAGTTCTGGGGAATCTACTTAATAATGTATAAAGCCACTTATAATTTAAAGTTCATCTACCCTTTTAAAAAGTCTATAGGCACACTACAAGCTACTAGAAGCTAACAACACTGATGTTGTTTAGGTGGGCAATATCTTGTTAAGTAGCCTAAACGTGCTTTAAAAGGGTTTTCACAGCAATGCCATAGAAGAACCATTTTTGGTTCCACAAAGGAACATTCAGTCAAAGGTTCTTTAAAGAACGATCTCTTTCTTACCTTTTTATAATTTGAAAAACTTTCTTTTGCCACAAACTAAATAAACAATAACAATACCTTCTATGGCATCATGAAGCACTTTACAGTATCTACCTTTTTCCTGAGTAACTGATGAACACCACCGTGATGGATTCTAACTTCCATTTGGGTGCTGTCATGCCCACAAGTTTTAACGTCCAAAATGCAGTTTCAGTGCAGCTCTAAATGATCCCAGCCGAGGAATAAGGGTTTTATCTAGTGAAATGATGTGTCATTTTCTAAAAAAACAAAGAAACAAAAAATGATACACTTTTTAACCTCAGATACTTGTCTTGTCTAGCTCTGTGATGCACATGCGTACTCTGTGTAATCCGGGTCAATACAGCTTTTCAATACTCTTTTTCTCCTACAACTTCAAAATCCTCCTACATCGTTGTTTTACCTTTTTTTTGTAAAGGGTGTTTGACCTTCTTTGCATTTTCACTTTGAAAACACTGGGTCGGTACTTCTACAGCGATGTGGGTCGATTTTAAATTTGGAGGAGAAAATGAGATGGGAGTTTTTTAGCATACCCTAACAGCATTGACCTGGATTAGGTTGTATGCGCACTGCAGAGCTAGACGAGCATTTGAGGTTAAGAAGTATATCATTTTTAAATTTATTTTTAGAAAATTACCAATCGTTTCGCTACCCTTCTTCCTCGGCTGGGATCATTTAGAGCCATTTGAAGCTCCATTTAAACTGCATTTTGGATGTTCAAACTCACGGGCACCATTCCTATAGGGAATATATAGGGATAATTCCTAAAATGTTTTCCTCAAAAAAAAACAAAAAAAACATAATATCTTTACGACTGAAGAAAGAAAGGCATGAACATCTTAGATGACAATGGGGTGAGTACATTATCTATAATTTTGTTCTGGAAGTGAACTTCTTGAAGCTGTGCTGTTGTTGGCTGCCTCAGTAGCGACAATAAACTTCAGGAATTCCTGGAGTCCGTGTTTGGCGCTGTATGCCTTGCATAAACATTGACAAAAGAAAAGCATGGCTTGCACCACTTAAAACACTGTGTGTGAAATGATCAAATAAAATGTTAAAATAATGTGTGCTCTTATCATTTTGTGGACAAAATCCTGCAAACTTCATCCTGAACGGGAGCTGTATATATGTACGATTTAATTCTCATAATTTCAGCTTTATTCACAAAACATTTTGACTTTATTCTAGATACATTTCGACTTTATTCTCAAAATATGTAGACTTCATTCTTGTAATTTCGACTTTAATTCTTGAAATATTACGACTTTAATCTTGCAATCTTAGCACTAAGAACCATCGTACCATGTTGTGTTGTTATAGGCGATACATTAACATCTACAGACATGAGAGTGATAAAATAAATAAAGTAAACTATCACAGTAGAGATTTCAGTGTGAATATTTGAATAAGTCAGTCCAGTGGACGGTAGTACAGTCCATTCTTTTAAGATATATCTGGATTTAGTTCAACCACCCATTAAATGGGGTCGGGTTTCCTTTTGACTGTGGAGATAATTAAATTTCTGGCTTATTAGATAAGGACTATCATAATTGTAGCGATACATCTCTCATCATCAACTTTTCATGAGCCGCTCCATTTACGAGTGTCATAAAATCAGTGGAACAAGACACCTACAGCAGGCGATAACGTCGTGAGGGTATCAGAGGGTAATGCACTGCAGGGATCTCTAGTTTAATGCTGCCCTGTAAAGGATGTCAAAGCGCTAGAGAACATCTCCTTCATGGACTGACTGAGTAATCCTGTGTCTCCCACCCCAGACCACGCACAGAAACATCTGTTTATCTGGGATTTAATTATTTGTGCCCACTACCTCCAGAGATATTACACTCCAGGGCGTTAGCAAAAATGAAAAATGCTTGCTTACCAAGTGCTTTGTCCACACATTTGATATTGCTGGGAGTACAGATATCGGCATCTCCTGAGAAACAAAATACATAATGACTCTGATCAATCACAAGCAAAATGATCGGTGTTATTTCACCGCCAGCCAAGGAAGAAAAAGCGTGAGCGGCAGAGAAAGAGACAGCGCGCCTCTGCTTTGTTATTCATCCTAAAATGATGGAAGGCAGCGTGTGACTGAGGGAGATGGGTTTGCTTTCACCACGCCTCCCTCATGACCATCAGTCTAGGCCTAATTGCACCCAAAATGGACTGATCCAAACCCTCCCCAAAGGCGCATTAATAAAGTCTTTAAAACCCAATCCCAATCGACACACAATACTGCAGGAGGTCCAACTCGCTACCCGAATCCATCAAAAGAGCAAGCGGTTCGAGGAAATACATACGGCACCTAAGAGAAAATGGTCTTTGAGTTAATGCTTTTGGAACAGTCTCTCTTTTCAATTTGCATTATGGGAGATTGATTTAGCAACATTAAAGGAGAAAAGCAGAGAAGCAGAGCTTCCATTAGAGCCCGGCCACCAACAGTCACACGCTCTCTGAAAAGCCACACTGATAACAACTCAGGTGTGGTGGAGTTAATTAGAAAAGAGGTTTCTGGGGACAGAGAAAGTCCCCCGGTCCATACGTCATTGGTTTTCAAAAGAGAAAATAAAGCTATTTGCTTTTTTCCGGTTTGTCGGCTGCTTCGAGTAACGAACCAGCAGGTCCGGGTTCGTCGTTGCTGTCGGATTGCGATCATCTACATTTTTCCTTGCAATCGCCAAATGAACTACCCGAGCTCCTCGTATTGTGTGACTAGACAGTAAGTTAATTTAGAGACTTGCATTAAGCTTTCGGCTCCACTGCCTGGAGCAAATTAGATGAGAAGAGTTTATTCATTTAGTATTTTAGCAATTAGCAGAATACATTAGCGCACTGATTAGGTTGAGTGGGAAATGAATGCAGCGGTGTAGCGTTACCCGGCATGTGCACCATCCTGCATTTGCACACACGCTGAACCTCAAGAGTCTCGCAGCGCAGGCGGCAGGCGCTGATACTGTAGGTATCGTAACCCGGGATCATCTGCTCACTGGTGGAGCGGCAGTTCCCCCAAGGCTGGGGCAGGTAGGTCAACTACACACAGAGAGGGAGAGCAGTGAAGAGAACAAGGGAGATAAAGTGAGAGGGAAACAGATTGGAAGAGCAGGAGAGACAGAAATAAAGAGAGAATTAGTACATGCAAATTAAGTATGCAAATAAGCAACGTTCTCAAGCTACACCACAATTTTAAAAAGCAGAAAAACTGAAGCGACTGACAAAAGAGCAAGACTTTATTTGTATGTGGCTTCATTTTCAGAAGGAAAGTGTAACAAGTGGCCTGCCTTTGAAACAAATATTGTATTAGGCGCTCATGTTTAAGTATGAGATTAATCGTGAAACCAGTCTGACAGTTTCTAGACAGATGTGAGTTTTAAGAATACGTTGCCCTACATTTCAAAACCAGTCAAACCAAAATTTGTTCAGACACCTTCAACATTTCTTACATTATCACAGTTTTCTATAGTTTAGGAAATGGTAATAAACATCACAAGAACTGTGTCAGAACAAATTCATCTTGATAATCACAAATGAATTACAGTCAACCCAAAATTTATTCAGACACCTTCAAAATTTCTCACATTATTATATTCCTCAGCAACGAGGTGGTAAAACCGCTGTTTTTGAATAAATTCGTTGTTTGTAGAGACAGACGCGCAGACGCACAGCATGCAGACAGGTACACACACACACACTGTCTCTCTCTTTCTCTCTCTCTCGATAATTTACTGAAATAAATGCTATAATTCATTCAAATAAATGTGATCTTACCACACTGTTTCATCTCTGTGTCTGATTTGAAGCGGGCAGAATGCTAGAGCTGCGTGTCATAACTGGCGAAAATAACCATCTTTTCACTCATTCTGTCAAACATTGCGCTGCAAAGAGCAATACTACTTTTAACCTTTTCTATATTCCATGGAATAAGCGGGATAATCAACGGCTTGCCGTGTATTAAAGGATTTTAAATGCACTTCGCGGAGGCAAACCCTCAGCTTCACGTCCGGCGTTCTTAACCTCCACTTTGCATTTAAAATACTTTAATGCACAACAAACCGTTGATCATCCCTCACTTGTTTGATATAGTTTCGAAAATGGTAATAAAATACATATAACTTTGATGGAAAGGCATGTAACAAAACATCAGGTCAAAGTGTCAAATCTAATTTATTTTAATTTTTTTTTTTTTAATCAGTTTTACTGTATGTCAGGACAACAAAATTTTGCATTTGCAGTACAAAAGTACTTTTGAGTGCACTTCACCCTACCTATTTTCTGAATGCATGTTATGTTCAAATTATAATCTAATTTTTTCTTCTGATAACTGTTTAATCAAAATGGTCATTTAAGTGAAATGACAGACTTCTTTCTGGTGATTTATCTGGTGACTTTTCATTTAGTCCGCTTAAATATATAGTTAACTACAATCTTGCTTTTAGATCTGTCTCCATCCAGTCAACAACTGATGGACAGGGGCAAGTCCCCGACCAAGATTTGTTTTTTACGATAATCTTTGTTTCACTTGGATGTTACGATACAGAAAAAATGTTTACTATTTCTCTTTCATCGCAACTAAGTAGAATCTTTTTGTCATCTTTCAGGACTATTAATTTTAGCAATTCATTATGCTTCATTATGATAGTTTACTAGATGTCATAATTTGAATGGATGTAGAAATACTGTAATATACACATTCATTGTTCAACTTCACAAGCTTGGTGACCCTTCAACTGTCAGTCACTTTCTCAACTCTGAGTGTGTTTCACACTTGCAAAGAAATCCCCCTCTGCTAATTGCTTGCTTACTGGCTGTTATTTTTATTTATTGCTTCACTTCAATATAACAGGTACCAGCTTGTTTTCTCTGAAATTCTCTGTCAAGAAACAATTATTTTAAAAATATACTTCTGTGTTTTAAAAAAAATTATATAGTTTGGAACAACATGATGGTGAGTGAATGACAGAATACTAGACCATTAAAGGGATAGTTCACCCAAAAATGAAAATTTAGTCATTAATTACTCACCCTTATGTCATTCCAAACCCTTAAGATTTTTGTAAATCTTCAAAACACAAATTAAGATATTTTTGATGAAATCCAAGAGCTTTCTGACGCTACATAGACAGCAACACAACTACCACGTTCAAGGCCCAGAAAGGTACTAAGGACATCGTTAAAATAGTCAATGTGACATCAGTGGTTCAATCTTAATGTCATGAATCTAAAAGAATACTTTTTATGTGCAAAGAGATCAAAAATAATGACTTCATTTGCATGCGTTGTGGTACACTCGTTAATTTGTCGAGGACTGACACATAAGAGAAGAAACTGTTGAATAAAGTTGTTATTTTTGTTTTCTTTGCACACAAAAAATATTCTCGTAGCTTCATAAAATTACAGTTGAATAACTGATGTCATATGAACTATTTTAATGATGTCCTTACTACTTTTCTTGGCCCTAAACATAGTAGTTGTTCTGCTGTGCAAAGCCAAAAGCTCTCGGATTTCATCAAAAATATCTTAATTTGTGTTCCGAAGATGAATGAAAGTCTTACAGGTTTGGAACGACATGAAATTAATGACAGAATTTTCATTTTTGGGTGAACTATCCCTTTAAGCTTTCAAAAAATTGGGAGAATGTTAATGTGACTAGATGGTACTGTACTTGGATGGTCTCATTTCATAATAGGTGGTACTTAGACTGAAAAATTTGATAGTGATTCAAGGTAAGGGTTATACCCTTTGCTCTTGACAGGATACAAAGGTCTGGAATCCCGGAGAGACTCCAAAGCCCAGCTGATGGATGTAGGGTGGCTCATCCTGACTGTGGATCTGAACACGGATTCCTGCCTCTAAAGATGTTTCATCTGCAGAAAAAAAAAAAAAAAAAAAAAAAAAAAAAAAAAAACCAAGAGGATGATCGAGACAGAGAGAGGGTAAGAAAGCAGAACAAGCAATATGAATGAGAACACAAAGATAAGCCTCACATATCCCTCTATAAATACAAATGGGAAAAACAACATCACAAATAAACCTTGAATTTAAACATGTTTATCTTAACAGATTGTGCAGACACGTCTGAGAACCATGAGATATGGAATGACTTTGCAACTTTTGAACCAGAAATCATCTCTGTGTGGCGTTATAACTCACTTGTCTCTTTCCAGATAGGTAGATATTCATCCTGCTGGATATCCAACATTATCTCCAGCCCGTTTCCCATCCCTCCTTGCTTTGTCTTCCTGGAGGTTGTTTTGTTCCCGTTGAAAGTGTAGCATTTCCCATATCTTGTGTAGACCTATGAAAAAAACAGCAGTGAATAATTAAAAATGTAATATTCTCATATTAAGGAGGCCACAGCAATCCACAATTGTTAGAAACCATAACCTTTGTTTCCCTAAGATTTAATACTTTAAAAATAAACCTTTTGATCCCTCAAAGAGATGCCTTTTAAAACGCTTATGATTAATCAGGGAAAAGGTCATTTTAAACTTCAAAATTTCGGAGGCATTCAAATCGTCATAGAAGATAGTTTTCCAACTCGCATAAAAAAACAAAAGAGATGCTGATTAAAAATGTTACAATTTATCATTCTGTCAGTGGGCATTTGTATTTGGTGGCATAACAAACAATGTTTTCTCTGTCTCATTCCTGTCATATTCATTTTGATGAGAGAGAGAGACAGTTATACAATCCATATTGCATTATCATGCAATACGTTTATTACTCAAACAAGCAGAAAATGAATAGCCCACATCCTCAGAAATATATCCGCCTCCACAATGAAACCATCACATCAAAATAATTGCTCCACATGGGTAATATTGATAAGAGAACACAAAATCAAAGGTAATAACTTCTGAAACTGGATTTAATATGTGACCCTGAACCGCAAAACCAGTCATAAGGGTCAATTTTTTGAATTTGAGATTTATACATCCTCTGAAAGCTGAATAAATAAGCTATAAATAAATAGAACAATATTTGGGAGAGATACAACTATTTGAAAAAATATATATATATCAAAATATTGAGAAAATCGCCTTTAAAGTTGTCCAAATGAAGTTCTTACCAATGCATATTACTAATTAAAAATTAAGTTTTTATATATTTACGGTAAAATTTACAAAATATCTTCATGGAACATGATACTTAATATCCTAATGATTTTTGGCATAGAAGATAAATGGATAATTTTGACCCATAGAATGTATTGTTGGCTACTGCTACAAATATACCCGTGCTACTTATGACTGGTTTTGTGGTCCAGGGTCACATATGCTTACATAAATCACAGCTACTCAAAAATGAAATAAAATAAAATAATAAAAAATAGATACATTTAAAAAAGCATGCAATTTGTTATTTATAGACCCTGTCGCTCATTCGAACATAAGTGACAAAAAGGCTGTTATTCAGGTACTCTGCAGCCTGATGCACAAAGCTGCGTAATGAAATACTCAAGATTAAAAAGCAAAAACACTGACAAATAATTGTCAGGAGGAAATGCATCAACAAAAAGCAGGTGGATGAAAAAGAACTCTAAATTGGTGTCCAGTGAACCAAAATACAGAAAAAAATAAAGAAAAGAGAGACACAATTAAAAAAAAACCTTCAGTTTCAGTTCTGGATGCCTGACTCTTGTTCTGACCTTTTGTTCGGAATGTTTTTGGTTCCAATCTTTAGCTATCATGCCAAATCAAATCACTACCACAAATAAAAACAAAGCTTGATTTGTTGGATTGTTGGAAAAAAAAAAAAAAAAAAAAAAAAACAGACAAAGAAAGAAACAAATGTGAGAAAGACTCTTGGCACTGAGTATAGCTGAGTATAAGTATAGCTGGGCTCCAGCATATGTTGTGTTTTGGATGCTGGTCCCAATGAGGGATGCTGGCTGATGTCTCCATCATTCTGGTTAAAGAGATGAGATGATACAAAAATGACAATTCTGCCACTTGTCTAGACAACAAAATGTGGATTCTGACCAGTGACCACTGCTGTTAAAGGGGTCCTATTATGCTCTTTTACAAAGTCTTGATTTTGTTTTGGGGATGTACTAGAACATGCTTTCATGCATGGCATTCATTGCATTGGTTCGAAAAACGCATTATTTTTAACATAATTTACATTATTACAATACATCTCTCCCAGCCTGGCACATATGGCTCGATTAGTTCCGGGTTTAATGAAGGCCCACCTTCCGAAAAACTAAATGTGTTGTGATTGGTTAGCTGTCCCACTGTGTTGTGATTGGCGAACAGCTTAGATGGTATTTCAGTACTGCCACGCCCCTTTTTTAAAAAAGCAAGTGCATATTATTGGACTTGTTTTGGACTGATGAGGAGAAACACCCGTCTATGCCATTCTAAAGCTTCTAAAGCCAGGATACATTTTAATATAACTCAGATTGCATTCGTCTGAAAGAGGGAAGTCATATACACCTAGGATGCATGGAGGGTGAGTAAATAATACGCGATTGTAGTGTTGGGTCCTATCATCAGCCTGCTAGATTGCCAATACATGATATTATTGTGCTAATGTGTTTAATTATTTACATACTTAGTTTCATTGCATAAGGCTAAAAACAGCCTAACATTATCAAAGAACATCATCACTGATTAGCCTAGCCAATTCTAGCGCAAGTTTATGCATTTTAAAAAAACACTTACGTTACAAGTGAAGCTATCTACACTGTATGATGAATAAATGTCTTACCACACACTGCACGCATCTGCGGTGTGTTACGGCTCTGAAGCGGCCACTCTAGTCAATGCTTGTGTTTATACCCGCCGCGCTGCGGCTCGTTGAAGCTGTTCTCCATGTGGCATCGCTAAAGTTAGGCTAATCCCTACCCCCACCTCGTCCCTACCCTCCCTCCAACAATTACACCGTGTCTACACAGCCGTGCCGCAACAGCTAAAGTCTGTCTACACTGGACAAGACAAAGCGACCGTTGCAAATAAAAACAAACGTTGTAGTCCAAAGGAGTGGTTCGTTGTAGTTCTTGAAAAGGGATTTTTTTTAAAAGGAAATATCTTCTTTTGGAGTGGACTTTGATATTTGTATCTTTGTAGATCTTTTTTATGCCCAAAGATACACACCACACACTGCAGGGCTCAACGCTAAGGATTTTTTCTACTGGCCCGGTCAAAATTAATAAATAAAACAGTTGCTGTTATCATTGTTTTTGACTCTAGTTAACTTTTATTTTAATAAACTTATATAACACCAAAATTTTACATACCAATTAAATTGTATGATTCTCAATTCCAATTTCAATACCACAGCAAAACCTACTAGCCTAACAAGTATAAAGTTCAAACATTATTTGTTTGTTTAAAAGTTTGTTTATGATTATTAATATTTTATTACAAATAAAAAGATGCTTTAGGGAAAAGCAGACGGACTGAAAAAACGCAAACTCAGTCGTTGCCAGCAGGTGGCGCTTATGGAACAACAGTGATATTACGTTTCTTTGGTTACAGCTGTAAACAAAGCAACACCTTCCTTATGAACTCTACTTTAAATGCATTATAAAGAGGTAAATGAAAAGAAAACTTTTTAGATACATTCATATAATCCCCGATTCAATATTTAGGATAATAACGAACTGTAATTTAATATACTTTTGTAGGCTATTTGTCCGTCAGAGACACATCTCTCTCCGTGAACGCTTGAAATTTTAGATTAAAAGGCTTAAAAACACCTGCAAATTATTAACTTCAGTGATGACGCAGCAGTGGCCCAATCGGGCAAGTGACAAATTCGTCAACTGTTCCACCGGCACTCCTTATTGTCAAGCCCTGCACTGACTAAAGTTCAAATAGCACCCCTTTAAGCTCTGAACAGTGTTGTTATTGTTAACTAAAACTATTATAAATTGTTTTTGTTAATTCAGTAGTGCTGAAATAAAAGATAAATATTGAATTTAACTCAAAACAAACAAACAAAAGTAAAAGTAGAACTGGTGCTTTGGCAACTACCCTAAAATAAGTTTAAGCTTAATTACTAAATTACAGGGAAAAAAATACAGCCAAATAGAAATATTTAGAAAAAAAAAAACAAAAAAAAAAATAAAGTAATAAAAATAAAAAGCACAACAAAATTACTAATAAAATTAAAACTGAAAATAAAAAAAATAAAGGCTAATTTAAAATATTTATAAATACTGTAATAGTATATAAGTAACACTATTCATAATAAATGTAATTACAACGTATGCACTACATTTCAAGTCTTTTAAAGTCATACAGTTATGCAAAGTAGGTTTAAATTAAAGCAATATAATAGCCCCATTCACTTTCACTGTGTGGAAAAGAGCAGTTTAAATGTTCTGCTAAACTCATAAGTTTTACATGTAAATAGCATGGGAAAGACATTCATGCTGGTATAAGCTGCTATCTTTTCATCAGGCAGCCCGGCTTTAAAATTTATTATTATAAATCAACCAAATTTCTCCAGCAGCGAGGCTTGTTCTGATGAGAAAGGACCTTTAGGGGCCACACTTGTATGTAACACATGGCTGTTCATTTAGCAGCCTGCGTATGGAGTCTGATCTCAGCTGGCTCCGTGCTGAATCAAAGCAGGGCTCTCTGAGCAATATGGGCGTGCAGTAATTGCCAGCTGCAGCTGTGGACGCCGCACACCATACAGCTGTAATTAAGGCTGGAGACAGCCAGTGTTTTCACAAGCAGACGCTGGTCAAAGGCGATAAAAGAACACAGATATAAACATCATTTTATATAATCAAACTGCAAACAGACAACACACAAACATTACCACCACTACTATATACTGCTGTATAATATGTATTAATATGTGTAAGCGTTTCAAATGCAACATGATGAAGTAATAATCAATAATAATATCTAGTATAAACCATATGAGAGAACATTTAAAAAGGTCAAGTGCTAAATAGTTCATCAGGTTTTCAACATGATGGTGTGCAAACTGCCTTTTTGACCGACGTGAGCTATTAATGTGAGATGGGGCAGTGGAGCAGCAGTGGAGGTCCAGCAACAATCGATTCAGTCCTGTTTATTGACATGTTAAAGTTTCCATTGCCGCTCTAATCCAGTCCAATTGGAAACCGGGGGGACTATACAGAAAGAAATGATAGAAAGAAATGATGAAACTTCAACTTTCAGGGGACGGTCCACTTTGTGTTCACAAATGATTTTTGGGAGGGCAATGGAAGCTTTCCCGTCATGCAGCAGTGGAAACGGCTGCTGGCACAGTCTCCTCTGCCTCATTTCTCTGCTTTAGAGCCCAGCGCCCAGAGCACCTCTGATTGATGGACCATTTTCTCTTGTAACATCTCGCCCAAAGTCAGCAAAGGTAAACAGTCCAACTTTTGTCTGTTCCCAGAAACAGCCATCCAGACTAGCCTGTTACTGAATTTTCCCAGGTGCACACCTGCCACTGTCTGAAGGATTATTGATATTAAGTTTATTCATTTTTTAAAATGAAAATCGAATTATTTTTATCAAAACAAGTGTATATGTATTAGATCTGGAAAGTCTTAAACTAAACACCTTTGCTTCAAATGCCAAAATATATTAATAAATAAACTTTAAAGGGGTCATGACATGAGAAACCAAATTTCTCTTGATCTTTTGACAGAAGAGGTCTTTGTATGCTTAATACATCCTGCAAGTTTCATAACTTAAAATGTCCTCATCATCAATAAAAAGGCATTTATGTAATAACCCTCAGAAAATGGCTCGTTTGGACCTGAGGTGCCAGGGTGACGTCAGTCGTTTGCATAAACACCGCCTCCAGAGTAAGACATCGACAAATAGTTTTCTTCTGACACTTGGTTACACTGAATGCAAGTGTTGCATCACATCAAAAGTGAACAGAAATGACAATCACTGCCACTATCTTGTCTACACTGCACTGTAAAAAACAATTTGTTGAGACAACTTAAAATAATTTGTAACCTGGCTGCCTTAAAATTTTAAGTTCAGTCAGTTTAGCAAACACAAATATCTAAGTTGTTACTTAGTACAACTTAACATTTCAAGTTGACTAAACTTATTTTAGTTTACTGAATTTAAAATTTTAAGGCAGCAGGGTTTTTTTTTTACAGTGTGGATATAATATACAGATACACATTCATTCTGATAGAGTCCACGAGCTTAACTCTGTCGTCAAATGGACAACTGGGGTGAAAGAACGTTTTGCTTTGACGTGTTTTTAAACAGCTCGTTTGCGTCTTTGTACAGATATTAGAAGGATCCCAGCATAAGGAACAAGTGGATAGTTTATTTTTAATGGCATCTTGGATCATGTCAGAGGATTGTTTGGAATATTTTGTTTTGTAAACAAGGCACAATGAGTTCACAAAAAACATCCGTTAAAAGTGGTACTAGATCTGCCTGCAGCTGCATCACAAACTGTAGGTAAAATGATTTCATAATGATTTGTCTGGAAATCACCATTTTATTTTGATCATGTTGTCAAAACACTCAATTGTAATAGCGAGGGGCCAAGGTGTTGATACTGTTTCATATGCAATGACATTAGCTAATAATATTAAGCATTTATGGTTTTCTATGGGAGGAAACGCTTAACGAGAAACTTTGCGCATTGCGTTCATATTCTGCTGTTCTGTGGCCACGGATTTGTGGGTCTTCTCCTACAGATGACTTGCAGGACCCTGCGCATTATGCTATTAAATTAGTGTTAATCGTTTAACCACCACATCGCCTTGTCTCCACTGGCAATATGCACGATTTGTGTGGATTGCAAGTGAGGTCGCAGGTAGCAGAGAGTGCAAGTGACGATTGCGAATGACATTGTAGTTTAGTTTCTTTTTTCTTGTCTTTACCACCTGACTACTGTTTTAAAATATTGAGAGATTCCATTAAAAAAAATAATAAATAAATATAATAAAATAAAAAATAAAATAGACTGCAAGTGACGTCACTTCTGGAAGTGCAGTTGTCTGAGAGTGCAGGTCTGAAATGCAAGTGCATGTCTGCAGCCAGACCCCTCTCAAAATCATACAGTCATTGTTGGAAAGGGTTCAAACACACAAAAATGCTGAAAAAACAAAGAATTTGTGGGACCTGAAGGATTTTTCTGAAGAACAGCAGGCAGTTTAACTGTTCAGGACAAACAAGGGGCCCATGAACAACTATCACTAAACAAACAAACAAAAAAAAACCTCAGGTTAGTACTAAATAAAACAATAATATAAAAACCCTGCATTTTGTATGATCCCTCTTATTTTGGTATTACCCTTTTGCAGATTCTGCAAGGTGTATGTAAACTTTTGACTTCAACTGTATACACACATACACATTTGCTGTCTGGGATTACGAAAAACATTAATTCTCCACAAATGTAAATATATCATCACAAATAATGCTTATGTCACTACTAGGAATGTACCAGAATAGTGAATCCATATTCGGATTTCTAGTCACTAGAGAATATCCATTTCTGGATACACAAATCCCACTTGCAAAAGCTAACCTAAATTTAATGAATTATCTGAAATTACTTTCATATAGCTTTTCAGAGGACAAGAGGATAATTTTTGACAAATACAATATTTGCTTACCTTTGAAACCCTTTCACTGTGGACTACTACTACACAGGCTTTCAGCCGCAACCTTTGTTGGAGAAACGCCTGACTGCAAAGCATTTGCATAAATCGTCCCTTTTTACTAACACCCAACTTAATTGAGCTTAATGTCTGGCCATTAACTGTCCTCAGCTACTATTTCCCCTCAAAATTGCTTTGTTTCTTTCCCCTTCCACTCAGTTTGATGTGTCTTTACTGTCTTTCTCTTTTCAGTGCAAAGATAAAGTAAAACCCAAAGCCTCTCATTTATGGCAGGCATCTGACAGATTCCACTGCTCGCTGTTCTTCAATTATCCAGGGAAGCTACATGAGAACTTCAGTATTTTAACATGCAGGATGCGAGTTGGTGGAAAGTCTCTGAGTATAAAAACGAGTTTAAATTCAGCACTGGTGTTTGAAGGATTTGAGCTAACTGCCTCATAAGAAATTTGTAAGGATCAGAGTGCTCAGAGTGTAAAATTTATCAGTCGTTCCCTGGTCCTAGTAAATTGTGGTGCGGTCAAACGTGGTGCTTTGACTGACAGGATGGTGATTCAAATATTAACTCAAGAGATGTATCTGAAAGGTAGCTATTGCTGAGGGAATCTCACTGTTAAATTAGCTAAATTTGAAGGCAAATTTGGGGTGCGTTTCCCAAAAGAATCGTTACCCAAGTATGCTTGCAATTTCTGTCATTATCAACATAGGGGTTCAATGATTTTCCCAAATTCATAGTTCCAACAAACCACAAACAGCATCACAAAGTTGTGTGGTTGGAATTTCAGCTCTTGGCCTGTGGTTTAAAGCACAGCTTTTAATAGTATGACATGGAGTTTTAAATATAGATATTTTTCTTACAAAAACCAAAAACCCAACACTCATTCACTGCCATTATACAACTTTTAACATTAACACAAAGCTTTAAAATACATAACATGTACAAATATTTCATAAAATGGAAAAATTATGTCTTAAAATACTGCCTCTGTAGGCAGCTCACTAGGTTTTCGAACAGAGCACTAGTTTTTCTTTACCTAACACATCAAAATCTTCAGAGTAAACGGTGGAGACTTTTAAACAGTCAGACTAAACAGTTGAGCCAGAAAGTGCCGTGCAGCGTTACGCTCCATTAGTTCAGCTCTCGTGGGCAGCCGCTCAACACTGCATCTATGGTGTCTCTTTGGCAGGCTATCAAACACATTACATTTATTGTATCAATTCTTAACTTCATTAAACAACTGACTGGCAGTATCTTTTCCTAAGCAGCTTATCCCTCATGCACACCATGCAGAAAAATGGGCCATGTCTCGAGGACTCATCGACACCGTTTTACATTTGTTCCGAGAGGATTATCACAGTTCTTTATCTTTAGGCATCAATCTGAGATAGAAATGCTCAGAGATCTGAACACAATCTGACACTCAGATGGGACGTATCGGCACAAAATCATGTCCCTCTCCAGTAAGAAGAGCTCCTCTATTGTGAATCTTCATAAACTGAAAAAAATCAAGTAATCACAGTAAAGAGGACTATCAGTCAAATACTTCCAGGTCTAAGGGAGCATGGGAGTGTGATAAGAATATAATGGGGAAATCCCTTTAAGATAGTATCAAAACTTTCCATTACAGTGCTACAAACTGAGAATATTGGCAGAAACATTGTAGCCTATACATCCTTACAGAAATATTTCAGCTGTGTCTGTCCATTAACCCAAGCAATCATTGTGAAAACAAAATTCAGTGTACAGTAATGCAATTACAATGCATTTACATGCTTCTGCGTATTCTTTAAATATGGTTCACAGCTAGCAGGTATGTCTATAATAAATTTTGATGTCTTTGCACTCTTCTTCAAGGTGGGATGTCACCATGGCTTATTCTCAAACTGTCGCTGTCCTCCTCAACACTTTCACTCAGACCTCTAGAGACAGAAAAATGGAAGGATGAAACGCTGAAGCTTCCCTCTGTGCTGTCACACCATTAAAAGGCATCTGATAATCTCAGGGACCCCCAGGTAAGCCTCCCTCTTCCCTTTCTTCTGCTTTCTACATGTTGGAGCATGCCAGTTTTTTAATAGAACTGTGGATGTCCACAATGCTTCTGACCCAAAACTACAAATATAAACTGAAGTACCCCTCTCAAAATCCACAGAGCTCTAGAGAACATACACTACTCTCCAAAAGTTTGGGGTCAATAATTTTCTTTTTGTGAAAGAAATTCATACTTTTATTCAGCAATGATGTAATGAATTGATCAAAAGTGGCTAGTTAAGGGTTAGTTCACCCAAAAATGAAAATTCTGTCATTAATTACTCACCCTCATGTCGTTCCAAACCTGTAAGACCTTCGTTCATCTTAGGGACACAAATTACGATATTTTTGATTGCAAACCGAGAGTTTTCTGACCCTGCATAGACAGCAACACATTTGAGACCCAGAAATGTAGTAAGGACATTGTTGAAATAGTCCATGTGACATCAGTGGTTTAACCGTAATGTTACAAGACTCCAAGAATACTTTTTGTGCACAAAGAAAACAAAAATAAGGAGAGTGGCATGCATGCATTGTGTAAAAAGTATATAAAAAGTAATATATACAAATATATAAAATATACAAAAAGTATTCTCGTAGCTTTATAACATTAAGGTTGAACCACTGATGTCACATGAACTATATTAACAATGTCCTTACTACCTTTCTCAGCCTTGTACATGTCAGTTGTGTTGCTGTCTATGCAGGGAAAGAAAGCTTTTGGATTTCATCAAAAATATCTTAATTTATGTATTGAAGATGAACAAGGTCTTATTGGTTTGGAACAACATGAGGGTGGGTAATTAATGACAGGATTTTCATTTTTTTTTTGGTGAACTATCCCATAAGTTTAATTTTTTAAACTTTCTCTTCATCAAAGAATAAAAAAGGTAAGACAACAATTAAAAAAGGTTAAGCATCACAACTGTTTTCAATAAGAGGTTCAATAACAGTTTGATAATAAGAAGTTTCTTGAGCACCAGACGCGCTGTTTTTGTGCTTGTCCTTTTTAAATGCAAATGAGCTGGTGCTCCTGGCCCCCTTTTCAGAAGAGGGCGGAGCTTAAAGAGCTCATGCGTGCTGTCCACTATTAGTACAAGCCTATTAGCTTTACAGAAAACGTACTTGGTTTAAAAGCCAGTCATCTGATTGTACTGTGCTTAGTAAATGCACATTTATGAATTACACAGATGGGGAGCACGATGTGATAAAAATAACGACATAGCTGGTCATAGCTGGTTTGCTATTACAAACTTTATAAGTTCCACTTGTGATTATGAGCTCGACAAATTCAAGCGATCGACTTCACATTGCTTTCATATGCAATTTTTGACTACCACATTGGTGTTTATGATCATTCTGGTAGCACGTGAAGGCAGCATCAATGAAAACAGACAGAGGCAATGGTAGCTTTAGCACCTTTAGCATTACAGAGTCCCAAGAAGCACTTTCAGAAAGGCAGTTTGGAAGAGAAACGCATGATACCTACTTTGGAGCTGACGTTCACGCACAAAGCACTGATATCGATCCCTAAACACAGGAGACTTTACCGATTTTCCAGGACATTTCCTTCAAAAATAAAATTTAACCACAGTGTCCTCAGCAGCTCAGATGGAGGGAGTCTATGGAGACTCCTGTTTGTTGGTGCATCCCAAAACAGAACACTTGTAATGCCTCATTGGCGCTGACATTGTATATTTCCAGCAGCTACAGCAAGAAAACTAATGGCAGACTGCTGCTTCTCACTCAGGGCTGTGTCTATGCTAATAGGGCAGAGGTCGTCACAAATGGGCGGGACTTTTTCCCTATGATGACATGTACGTAGGGAGAATTTGGAATGGCTTGTTCAGAAAGACTGTTTATGATTTATTAAGATTATAAAAAAATGATGGGTGGATTTTTACTAGGGCTGGGTATCGATATCTCGATTTTAATCTTTTTTTTTTTTAGTCTAGCCTGTTTTCAGTTGATGGATGGAACATCCATGAAAAGTAATTTTTGCATAATAGGTCCCCTTTAAGCAAAAGACTTTGAAAAACATTAAAAATCTTACAGACACCAAGCTTTTAAATGGTAGTGTATATATATATATATATATATATATGTATGAAGAGTTCAGATGTAAAAGCCTCTAAATCCATCTGATGTATTTCTTTAAAATGAGCATTTCTTTCTGGCTACTTTGTATAGGTTTCTATGTAAGTACTTGTACTTCTGATTGTGCTGAGGCTGGAATTTAGCGAGTTTGAGGTAAAAGTATTTGATGGACTCATAATATGTGTCTGGAGCATTCACTCAGTATCATTATCTAATTTTTGACCGAGATGGCTTTTAGCTGGTTTTGCATCTGAACTCTTCATATAAAGTATAGTACGTCTGAAAAATAGTAAAGGGTTTTCTGTTTCATATAGTCCTGTTTTTTTATTTCCCAACCCTTTCTGAAAGTTAGAGGCTGAGAGTATTGAATATTATACTGCTATCACATATGTCATCTGTTTACATACACACAGTGCTGCTGCAGTAAGTATTTTGAGACCTGATGATACACTCTCTGCCTGAGGGTGGTCAGATAAACCTTCTGACAATTCTACGTGAACTTTGATAACCTGGTCCAGAGCTCAGCTGAGCGGGGAAATTTGCAGCTGTGAAGAATTATTTTCCATTAACCATCTGCCACATGGACCACTTTTGGAATAATTCGTCCCCTTTTCTTCACATTTTTACTTTGGCGCTCAGTGATTGTTGACTGTATCTGCAAACAAGCAAAGACCCTGCCAGCAGCATTAGCCTAACTATTGCCTGTGTTTTTGAGACGCACTTTGTTTCCTTCAGCTTTAATTAAGGTGCCTTTCTTGTTAACATAAGCCTCCATTTCCCCTGGTTTCAGCCTCTCTCTGCGGAGAAGCAGCATGGCTCAGACAAATATCAACCCTGACTGACACTACAGAACAGCTCTTTCAGTACGATGAGCCAAAAAGGAACGCAAAATAACTTCCTTACGTTCTATCAGCATGACACCATGTTCTCATTAAAATGGTAGAAAAATATAAGTGAATTAAGTACCCTGGATGTTCATGTTTTAAAAGTGCTCAGAGTACAAAGTGTGTGTGTGACAGAGGAATGAATGTTGCTCTGCTTATGTAAATAAGACATGCAACACTTGATTTATTCACAAGGTGGTGCAATAGCCACAAAATAACATATCATATAAGCAAAAAAAAAAAAAAAAAAAAAAAAAAAAGTATTTGGAATCCAAAACGTCCAGGTCAGAAGGCGCTGATTACACAACACCATGTAATCAAATGAAATGGAAAACTTGAAAGTCTGACTTGATGTGACAAACCTTACAAAATATAAAAATCATTCGGTCCATTCAGAGCTTTCAGAAGTCTACTGTGGCAACTGCGTCTGCATTTCTCTCTCTCTCTTCTAAATGAAGAGATGTATCTAGAACTGCTGGTCTGCTATTAGTGATGTGGAGCAGGGCCATCCTCGCAGATGTTCGGCATGTGGACTCCACGCCTGCCAAATTGGGATCGCGAGACGGCAAGGTTCTCCAGCGAGGCCAGTCCGACTCCCCAGCATCAAGGCCAAGTAGATGGTCAATATTCTCCCTCCATAAAGAGCAACTAATAAGCTTAGCTCTCTCAAATACACGACTGAAAAAGTTTCACACTGCTGACTTGCAGCTGCTTGATTTGCAAGTTTATCTGGCAAACATGTCTTAAATAGTTTTATTTCCTTCTTCATCTCCTGCTGAATGAGTGACAGATGCTGTTTAGATGCATTGTATGGCAAAAGCACAAGATTCTACATCAGAGCTGCTTAAAAGCTTACAACAGACATCTGAAATATGTTTGCTATATTCCGTGGCTTACATTTTTCTTTCTTCTTTGTCTAGATGTCTAGATGGACTGGTGGAGTTTCTAAACTCCATTTCTGGGGTAAGTAAGTTTTTTCTTTGAACAAAATAAATAATTTTATTAAGCAAGGATGCATTAAATTGATCAAAAGTGACAGTCAAGACATTATAATGTTAATTTTATTTCAAATAAATACTGTTCTTTTGAACTTTCTTTTATACAGAGAAAAAACTGTTTTCACAAAAATATTAAGCTGCGCAACTGTTTCTGACATTGATGATAAATGTTACTTGGGCAGCAAATCAGCATATTAGAATCATTTCTGAAGGATAATGTGACACTGAAGACTGCAGTAATGATGCTGAAAATTCAGCTTTACAATCACAAGAATAAATTAGATTTTAAATATACATAGAAAACCATTCTATTGAATAATATATTTCCAATTTTACTGTATTTTGATCAAATAAATGCAGCCTTGGTAACAATATGTGTATGTTAGCTTTAAAAGGTACAGTCTTTCTTCACTGGGCAATAGATTAGAAATACTGACAGCTTATTCAAGGCTTACACATTTAGGTAAAAAAAAAAGTGAGATTAATTTAAAATGAGAAAATTAATGAAAAAGACAATTTTATTAAAATGTAAAGACATCATTGTGAGATGTAAAGTCACAATTACCTTTGTATTTTTTTTACTTTCATCCAAAAAGTGTTGCATATATTGTCCTTTCCCAACTAAGTAGCGAATCATGGTTTACAGCTGTGAATAACTGTATTTTAAAATGGAATTAGCCCTTTGATCTGTCCTACCCTTTTTGTTTCAATGGGAAATACAATGGAGGACAGAAAACTGCTTTAGCAAGATTAAGTTTCAAGACTTTTCTTTTGGTGTCAACAAATATAAAGGTAAATACCAATCTCCTCCCCTTTACCAGTGTAAAGACTGTCTCTCTTCCAGTCAAATTCATGTGTTATTAACATGCGTCAATGACGCTGAACTATTTCTAGGCGAGAGGGTGTCAAATAATGTGCATCTGAAAAAATTGCCTGTTGCTTGGCATTTGCATTCGGCGCAAACATCATTTGAATTTTTCATTTTCTAAAGGTTCTTTATGATTTTGCATATGGCAATGACACATTAATTTCCTGCTGGTTAGCCCCGATTCTACCTGTGTACTGTGCAATCTGGGGAGGTAAAAGTGACACGGATGCCCTCTCTGATGACATAAAGCCCATCTTTGGAATGATTTTTTTTTTTATTCAAAGACCGACATGAGAGGGAAGTTAATTGATTGATTCACCTTATGAGGCCCAGACGGCCCTGAGCCGAGCGAGCCGAGCAACATGCTTCGATATCTGCCCTTTCATCTGGACTGAATGAAATTAAGATTTTTTTAAATTAATCTGATGCGCCACTCAAATTCATAATGGAGACGTGAACTCCGAGCAGAGTGAGAGCCAGAGTCGGGTGCCACGTTGAATTCCAGAGAGTTTGATCTTGTTTTGATTATTTTTTCAATCAAATCTCAAGGTCGTGAAACAGGGGACCACAGAAATGGAAATGTATCCGCTGCTATCCACCACAGTCGCGCAGCTGAACATAATCACAGCAGAATACAAAATATTGCGTTTCATCACTGAATGCATTAACAATTCCCAATAGCACACATTATATATGTAAACAGCAAAGCGAGTTGGCGGTGAGATAAGAAAATATAGCGAGTTAACGCTTTGAGATTGTAATCTTGATACACGGGTCCATTACATGTAAATAGCGAGGGCATGAATTTGTAAGTCAGAGGGATTTTGTCATTTTAAATGGTTTAACTGTATCAATTAGTCTCTGTTGAATTTATTCTCGGTAATAACCTGAATCTATTTTGACTGGTGAATAAACAAAGGACAGAGGTCTGGATATCCATAAAAATTTGATTTAGAATGCGAGACAAAATAAATTACCAAACTGTCAGACAGATGCGAGCTCGTCTCTCTCTCTCAATGTCTATCTCTGTCTCTTGATGTGGACATACTGTCCTGTAAAAGGGGAGCTGGCAGAATTTTATGTGACTGCTTGCTGCCTGAGATGAAAGAACAGAATTAATCATGGTCTAGAGGTCTAGTATAGCATTAAATTCAGGATATGTCCTACATATCACCTTCCACGTATTTTAACATTTGCTATTACCTCTTAGTGATCAATGTAAAGAGCCAGATAGAATGGTAATCAGTGTTTTTTTTATTTATTTATTTTTAGTATAATTTAAATACTACTATTGTTTTAATACTTTAATTTAAATACTATTATTTTATTATAAAATCACATTATTTAAGGGTTTTATTAAGTAATTTATTTAGGATTCTTTAATGAATAGAAAGATCCAAAGATCAGCATTTTTTTTTTTTAAATAAAAATGCCTTTGTAACATTATACACTATACCATTCAAAATCTTGGAGTTTGTATATATATATTTTTTACATGATAGAAATTAATTATTTTATTTAGCAAGGATGCTTTAATTTGATCAAAAGTGATAATAAAGACAATTACAATGTTACAAAATATTTCTATTTCAGATAAATGCTGTTCTTCTGAACTTTCTATTCATCAAAAAAACCTGAAAAAAAATATACTCCGCTGTTTTTAACATAATAATAATACATGTTTTTTGAGCAGTCAATCAGAATAATTTAATGATTTCTGAAGGATCATGTGACATGAGTAATAATGCTAAAAATTCAGCTTTGAAATCACAGGAATAAATTACATTTTAAAATATATTCAAATAGAAAACAGTTATTTTAAATAGTAAAAATATTTCCAAATTTTACTACTTTTGCTGTACTTTGGATCAAATAAAAACAGGATTGGTGAGCAGAAGAGACTTCTTTAAAAAACTTCTTTAAAGCTTATTAAAAATCTTACTGTTCAAAAACGTTTGACTGGTAGTGCATTTACAATAATTTTATTAAACAGCCTGACAGAGAAAATCTAAAATGAAAACATATAGAAAACATTAGAAACACTGAAACTAAACTAAATACAATTTTATGACTCTGAAACTAATGAAAAAATTAAACATAGATTTTGATACAGAATATAGTGTAAAGGTTACTACATTTCATAACACACTTATTAAATTGAATATGAAAATGTCACTAAATGACATTAGCGTAACACAATATAGTGCTATTTAAATTGTACCAGTTAACAATAACTGTAAATGAATGTGACACAACAACAGCAAAAACTGAAAACAAAGAAACTTCTTTGTAAAACCTGTCTTAAAACAGCCATTATATTTTCAATTCATTTGTTGATGCTAGTGGTGCAGAAACAGCACACTTCACCTTTAAATCTGACAATCATCTAGATTGTCATGGCATCCCTGAGGTGAAATGCACAGCAATCAATCTACCTCAATGAATCTTCAAGGTCTAGGCTACACCTTGAGGTTTACACACACACACACAGTGCACATTTTAGAGGGTATGCACCTCTATTGATGCATTTGTGTGTGTGTTTTGTGGTTGGGGTTGGTTGTGGGGGACGGTGAATATATAGATCAATGAGGTTAGATTCCCTGAGTTGGTCTTTGTCTGGTGGTAATGCTTTGTGCAGAGGTGGCAACTCCAGGCTTGCTCCCACCCAGGGGGGTGAAGTTAGACATCTGATACTGATGTCCAGGAGTCTGTGCTCAACCCAGGGAGGCCTGTGCAAGAACTAAAAGATTTCTCAAGCAGCCATGTCCACCTCCTCCAGTCCGCCACCAGCAGCCACCCTCCGATTTGCTTGATGGGTCATTTTTAAACACAGCAGGGCCCAACAAACACCAGCGAGACTGCTGTTATTTCATTCATCATTCCCACACTTTTCAGTTTTAGCTATAAATCTTAAACCTCTTAACTGACACTTAAAGGTTTATCATAATTAGCATATATATGTTATTTTTTTCCTGGTTTTAAATTAGATAAAACACAGATAAAATGCAACATTTCATAGACTCCAAGATTCAACTTCAGCAGACATGAGTAATGCAACTACATTAAGAAGGCTGTTTTCTTTTTCTTTTTTTTTGCACTGTTAATCTCATCAAACAAAATGTTGTTTGTTAACAAAGTGTTTTGATTCTAACAAAAATGATGAGATAAAAAGTGATTTGTGTACTCAAAATGTGATTTTCTTGTTTTTCACAACTAGGACATATTTTCACATGTTGTTTTTGTTAAAGGGATAGTTCACCTAAAAAAAGAAAATTACCCCATAATTTAATCACCCTCAAGCCATCCTAGGTGTATATGACTTTCTTCTTTCAGATACAGAATACAGAACAAACTGAGACAGACTAAATCTAGAAGAACTGTGGCAACATCTCCAAGATGCTTCAAGAAACCTATCTGCAAAGCTACTCGTGGATCAGATAAATCAATAATGATGCAAATATTAACTACATTTTCTAAAATATGAACCGGTTTTAAATACTTTTTTCATCAGGCAAACGATTTCATTTGTGTGTGTGTGTGTGTGTGTGTCTGTGTGTCTGTGTTCGCCTGTTAGTTACAGTGACAGAAAAGGTGACATTCCAAATAAAGTTTGAAGGGAGTTACGCCTGTGTTAATGCTATTGAGTAGGGTAAAATGCAGTGGTGTAGTGCAGTACCTGTGTATAGTCAACTTTGCGTATACCCACTTCTTAATCCCCTCTGATGCGCATCATTCAGTAGTATCCTGCATTAGCCAAAATCATGACAGGCCATCATTTCTAATTCAATCGTATGTGAATAAATGCAAATATTTGCTCAAAACACTCGGTAAGGACTGTGGCGCCAGCTTCCTTTGAAATATGTGTGATGATTGCGCCTGTTGCGCCCTCTCAGTACTTTATCAGTACTTTATAACGAAAACCTTAAAAATGAAAAGAATTTGATCAGAAATTTCTTAAACTGGGTGAACCCCTGTAAACTTTTGTCCAAGGATCTAGTAGGTGTTTAAACACCCAACCGCTTTCATCAGAGATTGCGGAGAGTCACGTCCAGATGTCAGTTAACGTTATTCTTTTTAGCCTGGATTTGGCTTAAAAGCACGAGTGATTAAACTTGTATAAGTGTGCAACGATGTGCAGATCAGCTAAATCAATCTGCTGTTAAAAATGAACCATCCATTCATCATATCATCATGTAAAACTAAGAATTAGAATAATTGTAAATGACGATCGGATGTGGGTCGGGTGCGGTTATCTAAATCAGAGAAAAATATAGGTGCGGGTGGGTGGCGGGCGGATAATTTATTTGAAGCTGCGGATTCGGGTGACGTTTGAGCTCATCCACGCATCTCTAATAGGCATAGAATAAGCTCAGGTGAGAAGTGACAAACGTGGACGTGCAGAGGAGAAAGCAAACCAAAAACACTGGTCAAGAATTAGAAGTATGAAAAAAATGTCAGAGGATTTTTGATATAAGCCAAGAGAAGACTGGTTTTCCTTTGCTGTAAACAAAACAAAACCTGGTTCACACAAGACTATCCTCACTGGAGCTTATGCTCTTGTGAACGCACGTATGACAGTTAACATAAGTTAGAGGTTACGGTTATAAAGTTTTAAAAATGTATTTATTTATTTTTTTTTACAAAAACACATTGATTCACTTTAGAAGGCCTTTATTAATCCCATGGATCTGTGTGGAGTACTTTTTATGATGAATAGATGCACTTTATTGGACTTATATATCTCAACAGCCATTCACTCCCGTTATAAAGCTTGGAAGAGTCAGGACATTTTTAATATAACTTAAACTGTATTCGTCTGAAAGAAGAAAGTCATGTACACCTAGGATGGCTTGAGGGTGAGTAACTCATGGGGTAATTTTCATTTTTGGGTGAACTATCGCTTTAAATATGGATAAACGATTAAAATCTCTATATAAAACGTTTAAATATTCAGGAGAATAAAAAAATTTTCATGATTCAAATGAGAACACTCCACTTTTAAAAATAAAGGTGCTTTAAAAGCTTCTTCACAGCGATGCCATAGAAGAACCATTTTTGGTTCCACCAAAAGCCAGTCAGTCAAGGTTCTTTAATGAACCATTTTTTTTTCTAACCTTTTTTTTTTTTTTAATATGAAGAACCTTCTTTTGCCTTCTTTGTGAAACAGAAAGGTTCTTCAGATATTAAAGGTTCTTTTTAGACAAAAAAGGTTCTTCTATGCAATGTGAAACACCTGTATTTCTAAGAGTGTACTTTAGTAACAGCACTGACTAAAATGCAAAAGAAAAGTTCAATTTTATGTTCACAGTAGAAACAGATCAAATATTCTCTTTCTTTTTGAATCATATTGTCATAAATCAATTATGGTCTGCACAATAACCTAATCTTTCCACCTTTCATTGTACAAACCACAGAAACAGTTGCATCAGTCTTGCTCAAAATTTAAATGAAGTTTGACCCTTCCAGCAAAATCTCCAGACAGAAAATTAATTTACAAAAGAGGTGGGACAAGCGTGTGCCAGTTTCATTCTTCTTTTGTACGTCTTGAAGTTCTCTGTAGGATATCAAAGAATGCGAGTAGAAAATTGGATCAAAGATATTGGACAGCCTGAACCTTCGTGGCTCCTTTGTCCACTGTAGGCACCGTGAAGGCTAACGTGAACTGAATTTCAGCCATGAATCTCATTATCACTCCAGAACATATAGAACACTATCCAAACCACATACATTACCCATTCATGCAGTTGATTCATCAAAGCGGTTTGTATTTTGGCAAATCACACTGAATGTAACAGATTGTGATCTGCCGTTAGCAAGGGAGATTTCCTTCTCAGCCCACACAGATCGTACACCGTATCTGTTTTAATGTGCTGCTCATTTCTCAATGACCTATAACCCCACACATTAGTTCTGAGTACACGATACTCTATAAACAGATCAACAAACTCAACCTTGACCCGTTCAAAATCCCAGTTTAATTAAAACCCAGTCTGTCATACAGTAATTCAAGGTCTCCTTTATTAAAAAAATATAATAATGAAAAAAATTAAAAAGTGTCCTCTCCAGAGAGTCCTCCAGTCAGAGGGAAACAGTTCGCAACAATACAGCTTAATTTCCCACGAGACCTTGGGCATAGCAAGTATTTAACAATGGGAGGGACAAGCCCACAGTGTGTAAGCAAAAGGTAAGGTCTTTTTCAGCCCGACGTCACTTGAGAGCCATCTCAGTATTTTACAGCCGGATTGCACTTTTCATGACACCTGACCATAAAAACTCTTTGGTACAATACAAACCGTGTCCCAACTCTGATCTAAAAGGGCTCTTTTGTGTTAGGGCACAGAGTACAAAATCAATCTGTTCTGCCTTCTAAAACATGCACGGTGTGCAAATATGCTAATGCACTTGTGGAATCACCTCCAATGTACACCGGACCAACCCCTACGTGGTCAGAGTAAATATAGTCTTTATGTGGGAAAACGCAACGCGGGTTTGCTGAAACGGTTTCCTTGCGAATGCATAAACTATGCAGCAAGGCTTTGCACCTCGAGCACAATGGATTCTTTGAAGAGCTTTGCAGTCAGAGCCTGACTGAGATTTGGTGCTGAGGGAACAGATTCCACCGGAGCAAGCCTGGGTGCTTTTGTACGCAATGGCAGCACGCAGAACAAACTGTTAGAGATATATAAACATAAATATATGGGTACAATTTATATAGTGGGTGGTATTGTTCCCTCAATCTCCTACCAGAGGCTTAAGAGCTTTGAGACTTGGCACTGTGCTTTTCCTAGGATTGTGGATTTCTTATGGATCAAGATCTCCTTGTTTTTCCATGGAATCTGCAAAAGACATTCCTTCAGCTGGGGCTTTGTAGTTACTACTGGATCTATTTTGACATACTCTTTCTAACTCTTCCTTCAGTATCTTCTATTTAATGTTACTGTCAGTTGGGACCACCACATCTATCATCCATGTCCTGTTTCCCATTTATGATCACTATGTTGGGTCGGTTTGCCCGTATTTGCTTTTGACTGGATGTTGAAGTCCCACCGGATCTCTGGCTTGTCATTTTGGACTTGGTAGTTTCAGGACTGATGTATGACAGTGACTGGTTTGTGCCATTCACTATATATGTTGTTCCCACCTGCATCTAACTTCCTGTTGTAAGGTGTTGGACAGTCTCAGGGGCTTTCTTGCACAGTCTGGGATCTTTTGTGGTGCTGCAGACCCCTGTCACTATTGATCTGGTGCTGAGTGCTAGTGATTAGTGCTTCTGCGCTTTCCTAGTTCTGCCATTTCCAGTGTCAGTTACCTTTGCTTTTTGCAGTCATGTCATGGCTTAATTCTTAATTTTATTAAACATTAATTGGAATTACCACTTTTTAAAAATAGATTTTAAATTTTACATTATGCAATATTATTTTTTTGTTTTGAAATGTTGTATAAAAGCCATATCACATGAGCAATTACAACAGCACTCTTGCATTTTAACATTTTTAATTATTTGCTAAAATTATGTCTCTTTCTAATCTTTTTTTCTGTTTAAAATGATTAGTTCACACCCGTATTAAAATTTTCTGATTTCTGAATTCAGTGAGGATCAGTGGGTTGAAGGTCCAAATTGCAGTGTCAATGAAGCTTAAAAAAAAAAAAAATCTATACTTTTTAACCACAAATGCTTGCCTTGCACGTAGTCACGTTGGAAAGTTTACGCATGACGTAGGCGGAAGTACTGACCCAGCATTTACAAATCAAACATGCAAAGAAAATCAAACATCCTTTACAAAAAAAGGTAAAACAACAATGTCAGACAATATTGAAGTTGGAGGAGAAAATGTTTTTTTACCCTACGTTTTTAAATGTAATTACGCAATGTGTGAAGTTGTAGACGTGCAGTGCAGAGCTAGTGCAAGACAAGCATTTGTGGTCAAAAAGTATATATATGTTAATTTTTTTTTAGAAAATGACAGAACATCTTGCTAAACAAGGCACTTATTCCTCGGCTGTGATCATGTAGAACCCATTGAAGCTGCGTTGAAACTGCAATTTGGACCTTCAACCCGCTGATCCTCATTGAAGTCAACTATATGGAGAAAAATCCTGGAATGTCTTCCTCAAAATCTATAATTTTTTTTTACTGTACAAAGAAAGACATGTACATTTTGGATGACATAGGGGTGAGTAAATGTTCAGGAGTGAACTAATCCTTTGATAAAGAAAGACAAAAAAATCTTTCATTCTGGCTTTAATGATAAATCAGACTGATTTGATTCAAGTAACAGCTGAAGTGATGTGATCCTCTCAATGTAAATGCAGTGTAAAGAAAACTAAAAATCCCATAACTAATCTTGTCCAACCTGTACAATGTCTGAATCTTAAATGTGCCCTACAATGTGAAGAAAATGAACTAATGCTCATGGGAGGAGGGTCATTTAGGATGTTATGGTCAGATTTTGAAATCCATCTTCACTAGGAGAACGTCTGGTTAGATAGAACACCAAGCCGAATACAATATTGGCCCTTCAGGAGAAATATTGTTTTACTCAGAGAGGCTAGAGCTCTTTGTTTGATGCATGTATTTCATGAAGAGCATTTGACTCCTCTGGGTCTTGCGTTGCTGCTGTAGAACAGAACGGTCAATTACAAAGGCCCCGGCCTGGTGCATTTTTTATTAATGTGTGGAAGCAAATATCATACTAAATCGATCACGAGACTTGTGTCAAATGCAAACAGTGTTCCATACATAGAGCTGATTGAAGAATGCATGTGGGGATTGAGGTCTGAGGTGTGTGAATGATATGTATACAACCTGAAATTCATGCAATTCACAGAGGAAAGCTTAGCTGCTCCAAAGCTTTGCTTTTCATGCAGCTTGTGTTCTGACGGAGGATTTCTATTCTATTGACAAACAGCATATAAAGAAGATTTCATGCAATTCACCCACTCAGTATGGATCTTTTTGAGGAGATCAGGGGATTAAAGCAATATCTTGCAGAAAAAAAGCAGATGATCTTATATTACAAAATATGTAAGATATCTTACCAAGAAAAAAAAAAATCTTATGAAGAACTTGGGATAAACTTTTACTTGAGCAATGGGATGTTCCTCCATGGCTATGGAAAAATATGCAAATTGCTAGTGAATGAAAAGAGGATGGGAAATATCAAATAATTAAAACGTGCATTGAATATATATTTACATTTTTTTCCCATTGTGCATTCTGCTCTGTTCCTTTCAGCTATTTTTGAACACAAGAACATATAATATAACGTCTTAGAAATGCTTCTGACATGGATTAGGTGAACCTGATTAGTCAACTAGTCGTCCACACAACCCACATGGTCGATTTTGATATTATGTAGGTTTTGTACATCCCAAGCCATGGGTAAATTACGAAGCTTAAACAAATAATAGACCCTGAAGTACCTGCTTGTATGTTTAGTCATCGGCAGATAATGTCTTAATCTATGTGTAATACACTGCATGCTGTTAGCAATGACACTAATCAATATGTTCTTATAGGACATTCTAATCCTTAAATATCCAGTGGGGCATTCTTTTATCCTCCAGTTTGCTCCTTACAGCCGTGTGCTGAGTGGCAATAGAGTGGACGTCTCACTCCCATCAGCTGTAAAGAGGGATTAAGTGATAGATTTAGAGCCCTAGCCTCTACAAGACCAGCCAGAGGATCTGGAGCGAAACAAGACAAGACCAGTTTTGTACAGAGAGCCCACTGACATTTATGAAAACAACATAAAACCAAATAAAAATAGGTTGTGAGGGGGAAAAAAACTGAAAAATATAAAAAAAAGGTCAGGTAACACTTTGTGTGGTTCAAAAAATGTTCAAGTCTGAAATATAATTTAATAAGACTGAATCAACCCTGACTAAAATAAGTTACACACACAAAAATAATTTTATGGGTTAAGTCAAGTGGAAATTGATTCTTAAGGTAACAATTGCACCAGTCTTACAGTATATCAAACTGGCAGATGAAAGCCATCTGTTATACTTAACGCTGACATTTTTTCAATTGTGAATATGTAAAATGATGCACTGGGAGGGAAACTACTCCACTGTACCTGAATACAGTCTGGTAGGAGATGGAAATAAGCAAAGCATCTGTCTTTAATTCCGGCCTCGGTACAATTAATATCTGTATCTACTGCATATATTGAATATATTAAAGGATTAGTTCACTTTCCTGATAATTTACTCACCCCCAGTGCCATTCAAGATGTTCATGTCTTTCTTTCTTCAGTCGAAAAAGAAATTAAGGCTTTTGAGGAAAACATTCCAGCATTTTTCTCCATATAGTGGACTTCAATAAGAATCAGTGGGTTGAAGGTCCGAATGGCAGTTTCAATGCAGCTTCAAAGGGCTCTACATGATCCTAGTGAAGGAATAAGTGTCATTTTCTAAAAAAATAAAAAATAAAAATATATATATATAAAAACAATTTGTTGAGTAAACTTAAAATAATTTGTTTCCTGGCTGCCTTGGAACTTGAAATGTTAACTTGTACTAAGTGACAACTTAGATATTTTAGTTCATTCAATGTAATATTTTAAGGCAGCTGGGCAACAAGCCCAGCTTTTAAGTTGTTTGTTTAGTCAACTCAAATATCTAAGTTTTCACATAATACAACTTAACGTTTCAAGTTGACTAAAGTTATCTGAGTTGACTGAACTTAAAATTTTAAGGCTGCCAGGTAACACATTATTTTAAGTTGACTCAACAAACTGTGTGTTTTTTTTTTTTTTTTACAGTGTACCACAAATGCTTGTCTTGCACTACCCTGACTTAATGCATTATGTAGTCACATTGGAAAGGTCAAGTGTGACAAGTGAAAGTATCAAATGTGCAAAGAAAGTCAAACTGCCTTTACAAAAAAAAGGCAAAACAACGATGTTGGATGATTTTGAAGTTGGAGGAGAAAATGAGATGGAGTTTTTTTGCTGTACACTACCTTTTTGAACTGAAGTACACAATTAACCACATGAGACCTTTCCAACGTGATTACATAATGCGTAGACATAGGCGTGCATCGCAGAGCTGGTGTAAGACTAGCATTTGTGGTTAAAAAGTATGTAAGTTTCGCTATTGATTGTTTCGCCAGATAAGTCCTTTATTCCTCAGTTGGGATCATGTAGAGCCCTTTGAAACTGTAATTTGGACCTTTAACCCATTGATCCCCACTGAAGTCCACTATATGGTTAAAAAGTCCTGGAATATTTTTGTCAAAAACGTTAATTTCTTTTTGACTGAAAAAAAGGAAGACATGAACATCTTGGATGACATAGGAGTGAGTAAATTATCAGGAAATTTTTATTCTGGACGTGAACTAATACTTTAGTATATGCAAACTATACGACAATTTAAAAATGTCTTATAATATAATAGCTATAGTTAAGAATACGTGTACCGTGGACTAAAAAACAGCATTAATGCATAATAGAGTTATATAACAAATAGAAATCTTGAACAAGGACAATTACGCTTAATACTGAGCTTGTAATGGTCAAGGTACAAAGGGGTTATTGTACATGTATGGTTCAACTTGTCAACAGCTGAGGTTTTACAGTCTCCTTGAAACTGTAATGCAGAGCATTTCTCAAGGAAAACATGAGGCGAGTGGGTCTGGATATTGTTGAGGAGAAAAAAGGCAAAATGTGTCTAAAAATTTCATTTCTCTGAGTGTGCTCGGTAATGGACATGGGATGATGAAAAGGTAGGTTTTTCCTAGATGGATGTGGCTTGAGTTGGGCATTACACCCCACTCAGTTTGCATCAGTAATCCTCTTAGGAGCACTTATGCCACATTAGCCCTGTTTTCAGCCCAGGAAACCCAGCTCACCAGCACCTCCATTTCCCTTCTATTTTAGGAGACCAAAAATGGGCGGAAAAATAAAAGAGCATAAGTGACGTTGAATTATTTCTCCAACCGAACACCGCGAGTGCACCGGGGCCAGCATGTGACTCAACACAGGACTAACAGCAGATCTGAGGAGAGAGATGGCATATAATTGAATCGAAAAGCACAAAGCCTCTGCAGATCGCATTCAAAACTACTCGGAGCCTGCAAATTTGCAAGCGAGTCACGACCCCGGCGAGCCCTAAGTGCAATTCTACGTCAAATCTTGCTTGCCTGCTTGTGTGTCTCTCTGTCACAGGCAATCCAAATTCCCCCATCAGCTGGGTGGCAGAAAACACGATCCCTGACAACTTTTCACATCAGCCAGGGATTAAGGAAGAGGGGTTTACGCTGGCCTTGCCAAAATCAGGGATAACATTTTTTGATTCAGCAATTTAAACTAATTTCAAGGCTGGCTCCGCAGCAATTTTCTGGATCAATGGAATGTCATAGTTGGCTTGGTCACTAGCCCTCTTATCGCAGGTGGCTGCAAGAGAGCGTGCCTATGCTAATAGCTGACGTTCGGATGGTGAAGTGCCGTGTATTTAGCGCAGCACAAATTGTCCTGATTCGAGGCAGCACAAGTTTTCATAAATGATGTTGGGAAAAATCTTACTTGAGAGTTTATCCCAGTCGTTTTCACCAAAACATGTTAAAAAGGGATCCTATACGCAGCTGTGATCTGATTTTCTGTTTCTTTGATTGCCGTTTCGAAACTAATTACATATTAACATTACAGCATCATTTTGTAGAATTAAGCTGTCTGATAAATTGCTTACATAGCCCACAAGCTGCTCTGCAAATGTCCAAGTAATATCCTCATTAGATGCATTTAGAAACTGTAAGTATTGTGAAGCTATGCGAGTCACGAAGGCTTGACTGATGAAAGTAAAAGGAAACAAAAAAAAAAAAACGACGATTGAAATTATTGCTATATTATCATTGCTATTTCACTTCATTTCTTTCGTTGGCAGTACCATTATCAAAGATCAGTGCTGGGGAATAAATAGCTATATTTAATGTTGTTACGTTAGTAAACGTAACTGTAATCTGTTACAGTTAAAGAGAAAAAAAGTGTAATTAAATTACAATTAGGTACGAATATGTAAAAAAGTATCTGAATACTTTTCTATTAATATATACTATTTCTTGTTATGATTTGAAATCTGTATTTAACCTCAAAATGATCTCAAAGTAAAAAAAAAGTGTTAAAATATGATTTTGTGGTGGCTGTGATTTAAAATGACATTTTTAGAATCTTAATTTTTATAATTGAAAGTCTGACATCAATCAGTGTTGAGTTCTAACATTTGTTATAAAAGTAATCAAATGTAGCATTACATTATGTTAAAGTAATGTTACATTATATAATTATATAAATAATGTTATTATTTTTTAAGTCTGTTGTCTATTTATAGATTAGATTTTTTTGGATTAGATTAGATTGCTTTTAGTGTGGAGATTACATGTGAAATTTTGTTGGTAGATACAATGAAAGTTGTATGCATACAATAACAACAAAGAAATTCAACTCAATTTAATTCATTACTATACTAAATTGAAATAGTTGCACTACTTATTACATTTTAAATAGGGTAACTTGTAATCTGTAACCTATTACATTTCCAAAGTAACCTTCCCAACACTGCCAAAGATATACTTGAACTTATATACTTATTTTTAAGTCAAGTTTAAAGGTTTTCTGGTAGCATACTGTTAGATCGCTGTACATGCCTAGACAATTAAGATCCAGCCCTGGACGCCAGATCCCGTCAGAAAATAACAGTTTGTCCAGTATCAGAACAACTCGTCAGCAGAGAGGTCTAATACCCAAACCCTGTTAACAGGAGGTCTTGTCTGGTACCCAAAAATACCCAAAACACTATTAACAGTCTT
The DNA here is from genome assembly GCF_022985175.1 of Labeo rohita. Taxonomy (NCBI): domain Eukaryota; kingdom Metazoa; phylum Chordata; class Actinopteri; order Cypriniformes; family Cyprinidae; genus Labeo; species Labeo rohita. Next base: position 12,705,617 of record NC_066877.1, read on the forward strand.
CTATCAGCCAAGAAGTTGACTGAGGAAAAACCAGTGAAAATGAAGAGCAGAAGCAGTAGATAAAGTATGATGGTAAAAAGGAGCAGAGTTTATTGAATAGTCTTAGTTGCGTATGTTTAAATGCTCAGACTTCGTCTGAAGAACACAAATCCAACAAGTACTGTTATACCAAACTGCTTCACAACAACATCCCATAAACCTTGAGTTTCTATAAACATTCCCTTGTATCTCTTATTCATGAAGACAAACAGCCCTTGAAACCACACAGTCATAAGACTAAACAACAATGGAAAAAATATATAAAAAACAACTATAATACAATATAAATGACTAATCAATTAATGAATCAATAAAATGAATATATAAATGACTATAATAATTATTATAAATGATTATATGATTAAACGGAATAATAAAATGATGACATGATTAATGATTATAAATGAATAAATGAAGAATATATAATAAGAAAGCAAAACACAACACAAATGTATGGTTGCTCTGAGGCAAAACACACACAGTTTGCATTTGAGGATCGTCAGATCCTTCAATACACAAATGGAATATACTTGGCTTCACGTATGCTTTCAGCATTATTTACTTTACCAAAGATGTTTTTTTTAAAGTAACCACAAATATACTTGATTATTGTTCAGTCTTCCTAGCATGCGTAATAAAAACAATTGCATCGTTAGACCATTTGTCAGTTTTACGTACACTGCTGTTGTTTAGTTATAACCCTTAGTAAATTATTGTCTTGTGTGTTCAGAATGAGCTTGTTCCTAATTAAAATGTTCCATTAGTGCATTGTGACCCTTGTTGTGTTTCATGTACCAACTTTTGAGGTCAGTTAGGGGCATTTTTGTGGAACATAAATATTTTTTTAATGCTTGTTCTGGTCATTTGGATTTTCTTTTTCCTGAAAATGTAAGGGGGATGGGCTGCAAACAAACGCTCATTAATTTCTCATTATGCTATATTATTGGATTGATACTAGATTCTATCTTTTTATCAACTTGTTTTCATTTTATCAGCACAGGTTTGTATTTCTTTGGAGCTGATTGATCGTAGACCTGATCTGAGCGTATACACCTCAGTTTTTTTAGTGAACACTGCCAAAACTATCCACAAATAATGCTTTTTTACTCAAGTCGACAAAAAGATTAATTTCAAGATGGTAGTAATATAGCATAACGGGAGATTTACAAGAAGGATTTTGAACACAACACAAGGGTTAAAGAATATTGGACATTACTGACTTTCACTGTACTGAAAATACAAATATATTTTAGATATCTTCTATATATATATATAAAAAAAGTGTAAATAAAGACATATAAACACACACACACACATACTGTACATATATGAATAAACACTAACACAGATTTGGAATGACAGGAGGGTGAGTACACAATGACAAAATGTACATGTTTGTGTGAACTATAAATACAATGTTAACTCAAAATTAAAACATCTATCATTTGCTCACCCTCATGTCATTACAAAAAACCTGTATGACTTAAATACCTAAGTTTACTTGAAACATTTATTTAGATTCATTAAATGAATTAAAGTTATTTAAACATTTTTAAACATCTACAAACACCAGCTTTTATTTCTGTGTAGTCACTGCAAACACAGTATGTCGCTGTAGTCAGGCACAAACTGCTGCCGCTCCTTATGATGCAGCACAGACCACCTCAGGCTGCATCATAAACTGAACTATGTAAATAACAATAACTTCATTTCAGTGAATTCACTTCAGATAACATTTTGCATAGCAGACATGAGAGTGCCTGTTTTTTTTTAAAAAAAGGGCAGTCAGAGTCTTTGGTTAAGGGTATGGCAGAAAGCCTTGAGGCTGTAAAATAAATAAATATCTACAAATCATTTCAGTCGAGTGGCTTCAGGGTGGTACAGCTGAGGACAGTGTTATAACATTCTCAATTTACTGGAGCTGCTGGCACCTTCATTACTTTGAACATGAATAACTCAAATGTGCGTTGGAATCCTCAAAGTTATTGCATACTGTGAATATGTAAAAAAACAAAACAAAAAAAAACAATATATATATCACTATTGTAATTCAGTAAATGTGTCATTTTAGACACATCTAACATCCAGTGCTTATGCTTGAAGTCAGTTATACTTTCTAGAAGTTAAAAACAAGATCAGACCCTTTTCAAGTTCTATGTAGACATGCGATTTGTTGAGCTGCTTTTAATTACAATTTGTGCTTGTTATCACTATTATAATTAATTACATTTAGCCAGTATGGATAACACTTTACAATAAGGTCTCATTTGTTACCATTATTAACATAAACATAAATGCCAACACTTTACAATAAGGTTCCATTAGTTAATGTTAGTTAATGTATTAACTAACAGAAATGAACAAAGAACAATTCATATATTACAGTATTTATTAATCTTTGTTAATGCTAGTTAATGAAAATGCAGTTGTTCATCATTAGTTCATGTTAATTCACAGTGCATTAACTAATGTTAACAAGCACAACTTTTGATTTTAATAATGCATTAGTAAATGTTGAAATTAGTATTAACTACTGTAAGATTAATAAATGCTGTAGACGTATTGTTCATTCTTAGTTCATGTTAACTAAAGTCAACTCATTGGAAATACGTGCCTCTATATATACATTTCTGCAAACCTGAAAAAACATACCTATATGTATCACTGCAGTTTCCAATTAAAATGAACGCTAGAGGCAGTAAAACTTTTATTCCTTTTTCCCACATAGTATGTTTTACACAGAGTTTTGATTAATAAAGCCTAATTTTCAGATGATTACTACTGCTGAATATTATATTATGGTTTTAAAACAATTTTAACATCCTGCATGATTGGAAAATTGATACTTTTGAACGCTGTCGTCACGCCATATGGCGTTGCACTTGGGTGATGAAGAGCTCCGGTTCGAATCCCGTGAAACTGTGGTGCAATAAAACAGCTCAAATCTGAACGAGGAAGTAAAAATAGCACGGCTGCATCACAAAATGTATTTTTTAATCAGTTTTGCATTTGGTAACACTATCGATTAGGTTTAGGGTTGGGTTTGGTGTAGGGGATATTTCCAGTAAGACAGAGCATTGACCTTTAGCGACAAGCCCCGGATATTTGAATTCTGAACAGCTGCAATATGTACCTCAAGCAGCATAATAAAAATGCAGCAATACGTGCCTGTACCAACGTAATAAAAATGTGCCAATGTCACGTATTGAACTTGTGTTTTAGCACCACTGTTTGGACATTTCACTTTGAAACTGCAGTGAAATGTGCAGTAAGGTACGTAATTACGGTGTTGCAGAAATGTATGTAGAGGCACGTATTTCTAATGAGCCTGGTTTGACTAAAGTAGTTAACTATTGTTAATAAACCTTATTGTAAAGTGTTACCACATATAAATATATGTATATATTTATACATATTCTATATATTTTTACAACATTTATTAACCGTTAATGTTAGCTAAAATATATCCATGTTAGTTCACAGTGCATTTTCTAATATTGCTAATATTGCTAATATAATATTAGATACAACTTTTTATCTTAAAAATGACACCACTGAAAACAATTAGGTGTAGAAACAATTTTCACTCAGAAATTGCTAGTAAATTTCACAAACAATTACATTTTGAGAATTCTACATTTAAAATAACACATTGAATTAAACGTAAAATTTTTTAGTTTTATTTTTGAGCTTTTGCCTTTATTTTGATAGGACAGTAGAGACCAGACAGGAAAGCATTGGCTGAAGAAAGGTGGTATGGACCAGCAAAGGACCTCAAGACGGGATTCGAACTCGGGTCGCCGCAAGCACAGGCGCGCTAAATGTCGGCCCACTAACCACGAGGCTATTGGTGCCGACAAATTCTAAATTTAAATATAAAGATTTGAAAAATTCTACATTTAAAGTAACAATGAATGAAGTGTAAAAATGTGGAAACGTCTACATTTAAAGTAACACAATGAATTAATTGTAAAAATTTGGAAAATTTTTAAAGTCACACATTGAACAAAATGTAAAAGTTTGGAAAATTCTAAATTTAAAGTAACACACTGAATTAAAATTATACAAACTTTCATGAACAATTAAAACTGAATTTAAAAAAAAAAATTGAAGTAGAAAAACTAAAATGTTTCCTGTAAAATATACTCCTGTAATCTTCAAAAATAACTTTAAAATAACTTTTTACAGTTTATTAGTAATTGTTGAGATCAATATTAATAAAGATGTTGTAGTAACTGATGATTGTTAACTTGTAATAGTTTTTTACAGTAAGTTGTAAATACAAAGATGATTGGATTATGTTTACAGGAAATAATGTTAACAAACAAGTAACTAATGTTAACAAACAAGTGTTACCTTTATACTGTATGTAATACATGTACGCTAATGGCAAGTTGTGACATCTTTTTAAATGTACGGTGGCAAATGTTGGTGCAGACGGAGGGGTGGGGGGGCAGATAAGGACTGGTGGAGGAAGGGGAGGTTAATCCCCCTGTTTAATCTGTAAGGGTATGGGAAGCTCTTATCTCCCTCTTTCTGGTGCCGACACACACTTTCTGCTCAGCGAGGCTGACTGGCCAAGATCACTCAGTGAAGGGGCAGGGGAGGGCTGACTGCCAACCCTCATGATAGTCCCTCCGCCTCAGCCAGGCCCCAGACCCCGGCACGAACAACCACACCGCTGATGCTATCGGCTGCCCTGCGGGCTAAAAGCATGGTGTTTCTCCCTCGGGCTGTTTGTTTTTCAGCAGGAATGATGAGCGAGTATCTCTGGAGACCTAAGACTCGCCATCATCTCACACATGTGCTCCAACAGACAAAAATCAGAGTGGAGAAATAAGCAGCTGCCACTGGATAATAAGCCGAGACTGAAATGTAAAGCGTCCAGAATGTCACTTTCAGCGCATGCATTTAATGGTGCTTTGTGGCCTCTAATGAACCTTCCAACTTAAAGTGTTAATGGTAATGCCAACAAAAGGTGTTTGAACTATTTTTCTTCTGCTTTTATTTTGGGAGAGGAGCGGGAGGATATATCCATCTCCCCTGTGAGATAAAAACAAAGTTTGTGTTGGAAAAGAAAAACTCAGTGGGTGGAAAAATGAGGCTCGATATGCTGTGTACCTGTTCATTTGTTTTCATATAAAGCGAGCGTTCCATGCTGACATTAACCTTACAACTCTGATTAGCAGATGAGCATGAAATATGAGTGTAGAGATGAGAGAGAGAGGGTTTGGAAGAAAAAAAAGGAAGAAACGAGAAGGAGAAAAGAAAAGTGTACACGCTCAGTTCCCTCATAAGGTTAATGCTGTGGATTTCCCAAGGAAGAAATGTCACATCAGCTTTCTTTGAAAAGGCCTACACCATCCACTCATTACCAAGGACAATGAACGAATGATTTTCAAAACACTTTTGTTGGTGTCTTCCACTTGACCTTATGCTAAAACTCATAGTTTAATGCCTTCAAAGACTTCTAACTGGAAACTAACTGCTCTCAGAATATAGTACTGAGATTAAACAATGTATGCATGTCCAATATTTAGCTAGTCTTAAAGATGGATATCTTTTATTTGCTGGATTTCCATTCAACCGTGAAATGCATTTCTGAAAAATCAGCTGTAGAGAATGTGAAACATTGCATGTTTCCATCAGCTGTGCTGTACTCATATTCAGAGAGCTTCCAGGTGCAAAAACTTTTACGTGAATTTTGAGTGTTTATCCACTTAGAAACCATTCCCATTTAGGATTTCTTTAGCACAAAATCAAGATTCGCATATGGGAACCCAGGAAATGATTTGAAGAAATATTGAGGAAAATATTGAGGCGTTCCAAGCAAGCCACCTGCTTTGTGAAAATGCAAACAGCGGGCAAATCACGTTTGGATTTGGTTGGATGCTAATGAATTTTGATAATGAATTACTGGCTATGCTCAGTAGCTCAATTTAAATGGGTTGAGAAGATTGTTCCCAGTTAAGCCGAAATGGCACAGTGTTAAATCCAAATGGGAAATGTTCCCCGAATCAATTTTCGATACAACAGAAAAAAAAAAATTAAACGGTCATCTAAGCCATATGAGAACTCTGACCTCTAGCTAAAAAACATATAGCGTGTCTTTCCATTTATTCAATAGGGACATTATTATTCTCCAAAATAATGAAACATTCATGCAACTATTATGGTGGATATGATTGACAATCCACACCACATGTGTTATTTACATGCTGAGTTTCCCCAGTTGGTGTTTCAAACTTCCTGCCAGCAAGTAAAATTCTTCTGTATTCTTCAAGAGTCCTAGGCAATTTATAGCATTTAACACACCCACAAAGGCTAATGGCTGACATATTAAGTGATCATAAGCTTTTAATGGCCATTAAGTCTCAAACACTTGGAGAGATCATCTATTTAAAATGAGCAGCTGAAAATAGCCCGAGCAGCTGTCATCTTGCCAATCTGAGAGACGGCTATGAACCTCCAAGACCAACTCCGTACAGCTTCAAACACTTTTCCAAATGAATACCAATCTGAAATAGCACCATTTCTTGTCTGAAATGAAAGGCACCCGTGAAAAGAGCCATTAGCTTAACATTAGGTAACAACACTTAGGTCTACATTTGAAATAGTTTTTGACAGGAGTTGCCGAAGTTTTGGAGAATGTGACAAACAATAGGTGCTCTCGAAGTAAAACAGACGCTAAAATGAGAATCATTAGTGCTAAACGGCGAGTCGAAATTTATGTTGGTGGTGAACATATACTGCCAGCCGAGCACTTGTTCCTGTCTCCTCCTGTGACAGAGAACACTTCCTGCATCTCAAAGGCCTTCAGATGAAGAGACTCAAACTGATCACACGCCCCATTGTGTAAGTTCAGCACCCCCTGCTGAGAGCTCTGTGGATTACTGTCTCTCACTGATCACTACCCATCGTGCAATGCAACAGTCTTCGAGACATCAGCTAAGTATGTCTGTGATGGAGTATGTTTCATTCAGCACTGGTAATAGTTGCCCTTGTACATCTAGAACTACAGCACTTTTCCTTACGATAGCAAGCACACTCTAAAAAATGCTGGGTTCACCTTGGTGTGCCATTTTTATTGGGTTATTGTTTCAATATTTTTAACCTGGTGCTGGGTAGTTTTTCTGAAACTCATCTCATCAGCTTTTTCACTGTGAGTACAAATTATGAACCCCCTCACATACAGTACCTACACAGCGCTGGGTCAGTGTAACCCAGTGTTGGGTAGTCTGTGCAAAACCGGTTAAAACCGGATACTTTGGTCAACAGTAATTCTGTGTTCTGTCCTGAGAGAAAAGCTCCTGAGGGTTCATCAATTAAGTTAAGTTAAATATTACATTGTATTCCTATCAAATGATTACTGTATAAATAGGAAGCCATCTATAGTCTCACATATATATATATATATATATATATATATACACCCCTTAAACCCCGGGTTTTAGACCACAGTTATGGCGTTGGGCCTCCTTTTGTGGCCAATGCAGCATCATTTCATCTTGGGAATGATAAATAGAAGTCCTGCACAGTAGCCAGAGGGATTTTGAGCCATTCCTCTTGCAGAACAGTGGCCAGGTCACTACGTGATGCTGGTGTAGGAAAATGTTTGACTCACAAAACCAGCTAAAAGCCACCTTGGTGAATGCTTTTGACACATAGTATACGTCCATCAAGCACTTTTACTTCAGACTCGCTAAATCCCGGTCTCAGCTCAATTAGAAGTGCTGGAACTTACATAGAAACCTATTTATAGGAGCCTGATAAAAATGCTTATTTAAAAAAAAAAAGTGGATTTAGAGGCTTTTGCATTTGAACTCTTCATATATATATATATATATATATATATATATATATAAAACAGATTTTAGAGTGTGCTTTTATTATTTAAAATGAAAAATGTTCAATAGGTTGTCAGACCCAGCACTATGTCAAAAAACAAGCAAATGGGTTAATGTATAAAACCCAACATGCTGGGGTTAAAATAACCCAGCATGTGTTCTGTCCAATATTTACCCAGCACTGGGTTGCCAAATAACCCAGAAAGAGTTGTTTTTAACCCAGCATTTTTTAAAGATGTAATTTATTCCTGTGATGGTAAAAGCTGAATTTTCAGCATCATTACTCCAGTCTTCAGTTGCACACAAGCCTTCAGAAATCATTCTAATATGCTGATTTGCTGCTCAAGAAACATTTTTTATTATTATTATTATCAATAATGTTGTCAAACACAGCTGTGTTATGTAATATTTCTGTGGAAACTGTGATATATTTTTTAAAGAATTCTTTGATAAGTAGAAACTTCAAAAGCACAGCATTCATTTGAAATAAAAATCTTCTGTAACATTATAAATATATTTACTTACACTTTTGATCAACTGAATACGCCACTGCTGAATGAAGGAATTAATTTATTTGAAAGAAAAATCCTTACTGAATAATGTCATGCACATGTAAAATAAACAAATATACATTTATGCGTTCAAGGTCTGTTAATGCACATATTCTTCAAACATTCCATAATATGCACAATAAAATGCAATATCCGTAATAAAATGTAAAAGGAACAATTAACTTTACTCAAGTGGATGCATGTGATGCCAATTATGAATAGTAATGCCAAAATCAGAACTTAGCAGCATAAATTTTGTTTATTTACAGTGCAATTATTTCTTCAGTCTTCTGTGTTCAGTGCTTGTGTAATATGAGACGACTCCTGTAACACATTGGGTATTATTATATTCTTCATAACCGATTATTTAATTCTATAATCAATGCATTGTTTAACCCGTAATAGCAAGACTGGTTATGTAACAGGTAAAGAAGCATTTTTCTAACTCATTTGCCATTAGTATCTGTTAGGGAGACTTTCTCGGGACCAGCAGGGCTTCTGAGGCAGACAGTCAGAAGCTCTAGGTTGTTGAAGCCATGCAGACAGCTATACAAGAAGCACATCTTGTGACTTTCAGCTGTCAATATGCTTACTTTCCTGGATCAATTCATTTCCTTTTTCTTGGCCACTTCACACATTTCATCAAGCCTCATTTTAAATGCCAGTGGTTTCATTGATTTCCAATAGGGTGACTCATGTCTCTTGGCCAGAGTCGGGCCGGGGAAATTTTAACATTCACTCCTAACACACTCCGTTGCACTCAGATATGCCGCAACTGTACACAGCCCTAGCGAGAGAGTGTAAAATGTGTTTAATTCGACCGTTACATGCCGTCTGATATCAAAAATATCCCACAGACCACCTCAAGAAAATCAGACGCTCTGGTGTGAAGGAAGGTCAACCTTCTTGGTGTTCTAATATCTTTTCCTGTCAATGAAACGTTGCCCTTCAACCTCCCGAAGCTGTCGGGATGGAGTGGGCACCATAAGACATGTGGAGTGCAGGGTCAATCTCTTGACGAGTGCTCGACATCGAAGCGCACCCAACAGCACTCAGAACGGAGGCTCTGTCCAGGGGACATACTTGGATGTCACATTGTATCACATCACGAGAAGTAGGAGAAGGTCAGTCAGTGTGCGGGCGCCTCAATGTAAGTCTCCAAGCTAATGGGGGGAGGGGGCTCTGTGACTCGACTAAGCCAAAACAATCAGTCCCTTGATGATTAGAGAGTGTGAAAATAGCCCTCAGATCACACCCCGAATCCATCAGACCCTTAGCGGGGAGACTTTGTGCCGCTGCCGTTAGCAGACAGACAAAGCTGCCCACACCATTAGTGTAATTGTCAGATTGAAAGCTTTACCGTAATTGGCCGGCTGGCTACTAATCTCCAAGAGAGTCATCAGAGCTGCTGATTAATGTGTCATGGTCAAATGTCGCCATGGACGATGAACATAGGAAACATGGTCTTGATGCGGTCTCCATGGTAACTCATGAAATGTTAATATGGTTCATTTCATTGTCTGGTCCTTCTGTACTGAAGTTGCTCATTTTCATTGCTTATCTGAATAATGCTCATTGCTGATACTGTACATTGCTTCTTACAGTTAGTCTAAATTTTCAAAAAGCTTCAAACTGAATCAGGGCTGTGCCGATACAGTCAAAACATTTACTGATATACACAACTGTTTGAAAGTAATTTTTTAAAGCAATTTAATACTTTTTTTCAGCAAAGATACATTCAGTTGATCCCTTTGCAAAGACCCACCCCCCTTCGTTACTGCTGCTATGTCCGAGCACTCTCATGCCACACATCATGTTTTCACGCAGTGAAAAATACATTGTGGAGCAAGGGGAAACTGACAACGTGCTGAAAGACAAGAAAGATCAGGTTACTTTTGGTATAAAACACAGTCTCAGCTTTCAAATTGTGTAATTTTGTAAGAAATTCAAACTATAAATACCGTTTTGTGGCTCTTTAATGTGTCATGACAGATCGCTGTAGCACCTCAATTCAAGAGGCACGTCAACTAATCATCTCTTCAACAAAATAAACATGAAAGAACATGTTTCAATTCAACTGCGAAAAGATGTAAATACACACCATTTTTCAAGCTCACCAGTGTTAATCTACTCTCCTTTCTGGTTTGTTTGGCAAACAAAATGGCAGACTCAGCGTTATGATTGGTCAGAATGCCTGTAAATCAAATTTAAATGCAGGCTTTATTAGACAAGGCGTAGTCAAAACTGGCATGGTCCAACAACAGCAAACAACAATGGCAGAGGCAAGGTGAAAGAGTAATCCAAAAAAAAAAAAGGCAAAGGTCAGGTGTACGCCGCAATCAATCAAAACAAGGAAAACAGTCCAAGATCAAAAACACAAAGGCAAGGGAACAGGGAAACTTGGAAACAAGAAACATGGAAAGAAACACAGAAACTAGGATTAGGCTAAAGGCTAACAAAGATACAATACTCAGTAATGTGTGTGTGTGAGTGTGCAGCTTAAATAGTCCTCCTGAAAGGAAATGGGAGGAGTCCGTAATTAGTTCCTAGGCAGGGGTTTCTGGGAAATGCAGTCTGATTAGAAACAGTTAGAGTGGTGATGGAGCACTCTGGCGGTGAGTGGGAGGACTGACAGGGATCAGATATCTAACATATTTGAATGGTAGTGTATTATAATTTTTGGTTTCATAATATCACAAAAATACTTTGATCCTCTAGATTTTTTAATCTATGTTCATACAAATAATTCTCCACGGTCAATTAATGAAGAAGGGTGTCTCAGTAAGTACAAACTCTAAAACCTCTATTTCTTACTGCTTTTCATAGGTGCTTCTACTAGATTCAGTACTGGACAAAATAAACCTGCTTAAAACCTGCTTAAAACCTGCTTTTGTGCTTTCTTTATGGTTGCAGATGTTTACTTTCATTCAGCTGGTATTTCTGATCATGAAACGAAAACATTTGGTTTAAAGGGATAGTTCACCCAAAAATTAAAATTCTGTCATTAAAGTTGTTTTTAGAATAAATATGTTAGCCTTGAGGTTATCTATAAGCTAGTGTGCTCCAAAACTATGACAAAATTCGCATTTAGAAGATATAAGCATTTAAAACTTACAGTCTCTAACTTCTGCCAATGTGAATCAATGATTTTGATGACATCACCCTGCACTTCAGCTTCTCATCAAACTTTCTGTCCAATCAAATGCTCTCTAGAATGCAAAGCGTCCCGCCCTCTACACTATAAAATGATGCTGAAGGTGTGGCTGAAATTGGTCACTTGTTCACAGACAGTTCCTGTACGGTGAATGGCACGTACTGCAATATATAGGGGATCGGGAATGATTCAGACATAGCGGATCATATGTGCGAGTCGCGCAGACCACAAAACATATCAGATCCTTTTGAATTCTACACAGAATGCCATATTTTATAGTGATATGGATGAGATTAGGAGGAGAAACGGTTAGACAAACAGTACTGACGAGTAAAACGGGTAATCTATTAGACTGTGGCTGTCAAAAGCTGTCAAATGCGGCTTTACCGAGCATAATGGCTCTGACCAAGCTGTGATACAGACAAAAAGCTATAGGCTATTTTGAAAAGGGGGCAGGACTGTTTAGTATGTCCTGCCCTATCTTCCTGTTTCAGTTTAAATTACATCAACACATACACTGCGTGTTTCAAAGCACTTCAGTGGACCTAAAATTACCCACCCTTTTGTTGTTCCAAACCTGTAAGACCTTTTGTAAGAACTGTTGTATACAGTCATTATTTTTGTTGGGTTTTTTTACACACAAGAAGTATTCTCATAGCTTCGTAAAATACATTTAAATCACTGATGTCACATGGACAATTTTAACGATGTCCTTACCTTTCTAAGTCTGGGAACATTTCAGTTACTCTACATTGCTGTCTATGCAGGGTCAGAAAGTTCTCAGATTTCATCAAAAATATCTTAATTTGTGTTCCGAAGATGAACAAAGGTCTTATGGGTTTGGAACGACATGAGGGTTAGTATATAATGACAGAATTTTTGGGTGAACTATCCCTTTAAGTTGCGAAACACAACAAATTTTCATTCAGTTGAAACAATTATCTCAGTGGTAAACAATGCAAGACACACAAGAGGTCGCGAATGTAAAACATTACATTATTGCAACCTCATATGCTTACATAATCAGACCAAATTCACATAAAACCAGTAATCAATAAAACATCTATCCACATCATCAAAGGTTTGTTAACTAACTGTGGTCTTCTGTTACTTAGCAGTAGAAGAAAATGTATCATCAACATTGGGTATCAAGCACTTGAAATAATCCACTCTGTAAACCATTCATGGTTCTGTAAACCATTCATACTGTACTGAACAGGAACTTTCAGAAAACGTCATTACAGTACGACTGGTTTGATACTGCAGTTGACCTTTGCAGACAGGGTTGAGTTACAGTAATTTGGCGGCCTCTGCCATGATAAGACCTCTGTTTATCTCATGGTGGACAGTTATGGCCCGAACATCATTTGACACAACGGTTCCCTGCCCTCTGCCGTGCTCTCTCTCATGTCTGCCTCTTTCATTGCACCCGTACCCAGCTCTCTGACCTCTCTGATGGGCCTCTTGTACAAAATAGTCATTGATTGGCTTCTCTCCTTTGAAGTGTATCACACTCTTGATGAATAGGGTGAACAGCTGTAGTACCATTTGAGATAAATTGGTGACTTATACTTTCATAGATATTTTGAAACTAAATTAATATGTTGATAACACAAAATTAATATGGATTAAATGAACATAATATAGATTTAATTATGATGCAATTTGCTAATTACATTGAGATTGAAAACACTGGAACACAAATTAAGATATTTTTAATATTCTCTCATCATTTTTGTCCATCCATAGAAAGTACATTCAACCAAAACATTCAGTATTCTACACATAAAAAGCACAAAAAGATATAGTAAAAGTAATCCACAATCAGAGAACAAACCTGTTCCGCACATCAAGCACGGTTGAGCTTCTGTGACCATATCTGATGTGCTCTATGTATGTGCCTTGATCAATATTTATTTGTAAAAGCCTTCAAAAATGTAATTTGTTTATCATATAAAGTGAACTTTGTGTATAAAGTGAAGATTTGGATTAAACTGCTCAATTCATATAGATACTTCTATGATGTAATTTTCAGGACAACATGAGTAAATGTTGACAGAATTTTCAATTAACCCTTTTAACAATAATAATAATAATAAAATGTGTAGAAATTTACCACAACAGTATTTGTGAAAACAGTACCAATTATGCACAATATTTACCATCAAAGCACAAACTCCTAATCAAATTACACCTGGGTTAAAAAAAGCAAAAATTACTCAGTTATCTGACTTCATAATCTAGGGTCTAGAGGGAGGTAATATGAGTGACTCAACACAGAGATGTGTGACTGCCACCATGCAATATTCCTCTGCAAAATAAGCCAATAAACTCACATCAGTGAGCACAGGGCTTAAGCTACATTCATACATTCAGTGTTAATCTCTCTCAGTGTGTATCTGATCTTCTTATGCTAAGCATTGAAAATTGCAGTCATGTAATGCAAACACATAAATGATGGGCCTGCAAAAGATATGTAGATGCTCATAACTGAAGTCATAAAATGTTTAGTGTGATAAATTACATACCTAACAACAAAGCACTTATCATGTGAATATAAAATTCCCCATGGACAGTTTTAGCTTACCTATGCAGCCACTATGACCACTCAGGTGTCACTGATGATGCCCTGAAGATGTGGAGATCAAGGCAAACCTTGTCACGCTCTTGCCTAAAAAAAGCAACGGCATTAACAGCATCCTTGCTTTTGTCAGCAGAAAACGACCAATCCTAACACAACGTTAGCTAACCCAGCACTCTGCGAGCATTTCGAGGATGGATGGAAAGCAAGCTTTCTCTCAGAGTCAGCTGATTCATGTTATGATATGTTTTGGGAATAATTTTTGCGAAAGGTAAAGACTATGAGTTGATGATGTGGAGGAATGAGCGCCCCTGCTGCTGCTGATAAATTATTATTGATTTTACAATCATAAACACCAGACAGAAGAATCAGAAACTGTACACAAGCACAGGAGCATCTGATTATGTGTTCCCTTGACAATTGCAAGATAAAATATAGATTTAACACATGCTTTCATACAAAACAAATGCTCTCCTGAGGAGAATATTTTTATTATACTCTATTATCATTTTGTTACATAATGGAGATACATGTGATTTTTATGATCAATGTGTGTTGGCAGTGTGTACACAACCACCCTATAATGATTAAAAATCCACCTCATGGTATTTTTTAATCTTTATAAGTAATATCCCTATTTCCATTGAAGCCATTCTCTGCATCTCGTGTGTGCGGCATCATTCAGACCAAGGCCGCTCCCACGATAGTTGATTGACACGGCCGTCTTACCTTAGACCCGTCCTGACTGAGCTGTAACAGTCCGACCACCACTGTGTCGACTCCGGGGCAGGGGAAGACAAGAATGTCTCAGATTGAGCGATTGAGGTGTTCTGTTGTTGGATGTAATAATGAACATAGCAATTGTCATTTACTCCCAACATCTGAGCTGCTGAAGACACAGAGGATTAACATTACTTTTGTTTGTGAAGGGACTGCGCAGATCCCCGATCTACATACATGCGTCTATGATTGCGCAAATCATTCGGAATCCAGCTTCACCTACAGCAGAAGTGAGTATAAGGTTTTTTTATGCATCTTTTCAAATCACCTTCCTTAATAACGTGCTAGTTAGCAAGTTTTGCATCTAAATGCAGCTAAACTAAACAGTACAGCTAGTCACCCCACAGAAGAAAGGGGCGGGGCGAGCAGAGCTCATTAGCATTTAAAGGCAAATGCACAAAATGGCTCGCCCTGAAAAGGGCTGATTTTGACAAAGTAAAAAGCATGTTTTTTACACTACCACTGAGAAATTTTAACCAAAGTATGTTATGGATGTCTCATTAAGACCCTAACAAATCATATCAGTTTGTGGAAAATGGGCATCCAGTGACCTCTTTAAAAATGGTGGTTTGTGTGGATTTTCAACAGATAAACAAAAATGATGAGAGAAAATGAAAATGCTCTTGTTTTGTGTTGCGAGATGATTAAATCTTACATAAATGTGAGAAACAATAACATTTAACATTAGTTGATATTTGAGGTTTGTGTCACCAAATTTGATGAGGTTTGTGTATGCGAGTGGTATTCAGTGTTTAAATCTGATTTGAGATTAAAAAAATGGTATACATTTCATCTGTGTCAACATAGAAAGTGATCATGTCAGGTACAGAATATACCAGAATTAATGGATTAAATTCACACTACGTTTATGTCATTTTCTTATGTGCTTGATTTGTACCCAGTGACTTTTACATTATGAACAAACTAATCTCAAATAATGTTAATCTTTTTGTAGCTTGTGTTTGATATATTTGATATGAAAATATCTTTTAACTGTATTTATATAATGCAGTTTATTTAAGTTTTGACAATTTAACATATCTTGCTTAAATCAGGCACATACTTTGCTACAGTAAATGATTTACTGTAATGAGTAAATGATTACCCCATGATTTACTAAGCAGATACAACTTTCTTCTTTTAGACAAATACCCTGGCTTTTCAATTTTTATAATGGCAGCAAATGGGTGTTGAGATTTTGAAGCCCAACAAAGTACATCCATCCATCATAAAAAGTACTCCACACAGCTCCAGGGAATAAAGGCTTTCTGAAGCAAATTGATGTGTTTGTGTAAGAAAAATATCCATATTTAAAACTTTACAAACCATAATCTCTAGCTTCTGCTAACTGTCATATGCGTGTTCATTAGAGAGTTGCGTTCCAACGGATGATGTAGGATGTAGTGTAAGCTCCGGTGTGAATATGCTTGTCTCTCGAGAACCAAGTTTGTTTACAGCAGAGCAAAACCAGTTTCCTCTTAGCTTATATTGAAATACTCCTACACTTTTTTTTACAAATCCTCATTTTGTACTTCTAACTCGTGACCGGTGTTTTGTTTTGCTCTCTCCTCTGTGCTTCTGCATTCGTCACTTCTCTCCAGAGCTAAAACTACACCTATGTTGTCCACTGGATCGCCACTCTCTCATTGTGGAGCTAGAGATTACAGTTTACAAAGCTTTAAATATGGATATTTTTCTTACACAAAGCATCAGTTCACTTAAGAAGGCCTTTATTAACTCCCCAGAGCCATGTGGAGTAATTTTTATAATGGATGGATGCACTCATTTGGGCTTCATTTACTGCCATTATAAAGCTTTTTTTATATATATAACTCTGATTGTATTTGTCTGAAAGAAGAAAGTCATATACACCTAGGATGGTTTGAGGGTGAGTAAATCATGGGGTAATTTTTATTTCTGGGTATCTCTTTAAGCTGTTGAAATTTTAGGGATGTCCTACATGTCAGCATCATTTGAAATAAAAGTACTAACAGTAGAAGACAAGTAAGAATTCTCTTAGGTTTACATTAGGAAAGAGAGACTATTTATATGTTCTGATGAAGCAGCTGGTCACTGTTATAAAGGGGGGCTGGGGACCCAGCGATGCCGTTTGTGGTTGTACTCTCAAGGCATTTCAATGGCTCTCTCGCTGTTCACAGATCCCTTGGCTGAGCACAGCAGCCAGTGGAAGCAAATGTTAATTAGCGCTTGTCAGCAGAGCCTTGCCTTTAAAAGGGGCCGTGGAAAAGGTCAATGTATTACATTATTATTTCTTCTGCTTTGTGACACAGGAACTTTCCTCCCAAGTTTACGAGTTAGTAATGATCTGCTGAGCCACACCAGAACTGCGCTGTCCAATTAGCTAAACTCACAAAGCCATATGGCACCTGGCTATTAGAGCTTTACAGAAGTCCTTTAGATGATCTCTCTGTGTTGTGAGTTATGAGTCCTCACTTATGTTTTACTTTAGAAATCTGGCAACACAACAGTACTCCAAGATAAATCAAACGGACAATTTTATCTTCTACTTTTAGTTGACCTTTGGAAGTCTCTCTTGTGGGCTGAAAATCAAAACTGTGCCATCTCAAAATCAGCCTCGGTAATCTCTGTGTGTTTGTGTGTGCGTATGTGCGCGATACCCTCGTCTCCATTAAGATAAGATCATTCCAGCTGCATTAGAGTCACAACAAAATTAGATCCATAAGAAACAGGTGTTCAAAATCAGCACAGCCCTAAACAGATTGAGGAGAAAGCGTGCGCCTAAAGTATTTATTGGTTTTGCCAAGCAGTCAGGGTCTTAACGCTTCCGAGTCGCCACATTAACAAGATTTCAGAGCTGTCAAATGAGCTTCATGTGAGTCTCACGTTACCAGATCTTTTCATTTCGAATTCATAACATCATTTTATCATTTTAAATCCTCTGCCATGTTCGGTGATAAGAGAAATGAACAGTTGCTGCTACCAGAGCTGCATCCCTAAGCGTGATCGTGTACGCCGTGGAAAAAAACCTCATGCAGGTGAGAGTCTTTACTCCGGAGCGGGTCATTAATCAGGTATCACTCTCGTTCAATACCAGGCGAACGGGAGGGCAGAGATTATGCGGTATTATCGTCTCCACCTTCATCATCATGACATTTGTTACGCCTCACCAAAGAGGGGCAAATATTCCTCTGATGTGATGCAATGTTTCAAAATCATCTTGGGCAAAGAGACAAAGGCTCAGGTACCATCGAGGGCCGGCGGACGCGGAGTCACGCTGGCGCTTTTTAAAGATGCCCGTCCGCTGACAGAGGTGGGGGTGGTGGTTTATTACCATGTCAATGGCAGCCAAAACAGCCATGCTTTATATTCAGCGCATTCACTCGGCCCTGGCGCAGATCTCCTCCACTCTCCCTGTAACCGGTCCGCACACTGGCCCAATCACAGGCCATATATTCACAAACACAGTTAGACTTTTGAAAATGACATTTCTAATCTGCAGCCTCAAGCCAGGTGGGATGATCTACAGCAGTCTACATCATGGCATATAAAACATAAATCTGACTGGCTCGTAACTTATGAACATTATAATACAGAGGCTCATGTTACTCATCCAGTGGAGCGTCTCTGCCTGGCAGAAAACTGTCTTACCATTTGCTTCACAAAGTTTACAGAAAATTATTTTCTCTGAAGTTGCGTAGAACAAACTACATAGGGAAAACCGGGGATAGTTGTCACACCAGGTATTTGCCACAAGATTTATATCTCAGGAAGTGAAGTTTTAAAGAGTTAGTTCACCCAAAAATGAAATTATTTTATTAATTACTTATCCTCATCCTCATTAAACAAACCTACATACCTTTGTTCATCTTCAGAACACCCTGCATAGAGAGCAACTCCACTATCATGGTCAAGGCCCAGAAAGGTAGTAAGTACATCATTAAAATAGTCCATGTGACATCAGTGGTTCAACCGTAATTTTATAAAGCTACAAGAAATTTTGTGTGCAAAGAAAACAAAAATAACGACTTTATTCAACAGTTTTTTCTTCAATTAATGACAGGATTTTCATTTTTGGGTGAGTCAAAATCCAATTAAACAAATGTGTGTGTGTGTGTGTGTGTGTGTGTACTTGTTTTTGCTACATTGTGGGGACCAAATGTCCCCACAAGGATAGTAAAACCTGAAATTTTTGACATTGTGGGGACCGGCTTGTGGTCCCCATGGGTACAAAAGCTTATAAATCATACAGAATGAGATTTTTTGAGAAAGTAAAAATGCAGAAAGTTTTCTATTAGGGTTAGGTTTAGAGGTAGGGTTAGGGTAAGGGGATAGAAAATACAGTGTGGACAGTATACAAACCATTGCGCCTATGGAGAGTCCCCACAAAGATAATAAACCAGACATGTGTGTGTGTGTGTGTGTGTGTGTTTTGTATATTTTGTATGTTGGTTTCAAACATTTTGAAACTAGGGCTGGGCGATGTCTACCAAATTGGCATCGGGCGATGTCTACAGTAAATATTACAGTACATACATTTCACTTACCACATAAACAGGGTAAAGAGAGATGACTGAGGACGATGGTGAATGATTTGCAGATCCTGAGCACCACTGACAAGCATCTAATCTTGTAAAATGTGTAGTAAGTACTGCCGCTTTAGTATGCACAGAGTATGTGCGATCGCAGATCTCGAAAGTGAAAGTAAAATGCGATTGAGCATACAAAAGCAGTTTCAACATCCGCCTCAACATCATGATGTCTGTCAGCCATTGGCGATGGATGATGACATTGTCTATCTGCCAAACTCTACTTGAAACCTTCTTATTTTATTAACAGTTAACATCATATTTTGCATTTTTTTAAACCAAATTGTTAAACTGCATTCAAAGTAATGGTGGTATTCAATACATTTCAATAGGATTATGTAGCCAATATATATAAAAATTGATTAACGTTGCCTGATCTAACGATGAAAATGTACCTGTGGGGACTTTTTTTGCAAGATGCGAAATACATACCAATAAGTACATATCACTGGATTTTCCAGCAGAAATAAACACTGGAGATGGTGAAAACAGTAAGCACTTATTCATTTTCATACACAGTTATGATTACAGCTCTATATGTTTCACTTTACAGTGTTGTGCTGAATTCTGACCCCCCCCAGATTACGACCCCCTAGTATTGGTAGGCTTAGGTTAGTGGTGGCGTTAGTGTTAGACAATCATGTAGTGATTTCAACAAGCGGGGGTAATATTTTGGCAGGGGGTCGAAAATGGACACAACATCGGCCATCACAAGCTTGCTCGGTAGCTCGACCGGCACGGAATTGGATTTAGGATGCAAAATCCTTGGGTACGAATCCTGTGAAAGCATGGCTCATGATTAAAGAGATGAAAGATGAGAGATCGAAAAACAAACTAAAATGACGTGCTTGCGATTGTGTTTTTACATCACATTCCCTTTGTTCATACTGTCGGGTAGGTCTAGGTGTACTGCAGAAAATACGTTATTTTGAAACGTCACGGAGCATTAGAGGTATAGCGCCACTCAGCGAACATTTCAAGTCAGAACTGTGGTGACACGTACAAAATGTTTCGGTTACATCTGTAACCCTCGTTCCCTGAAGGAGGGAACGGAGACGTTACGTCATAACTGACGTATTTGGGAGCCCAATCACCTCTGAGCTTAAGAAGAAAAGGCCAATGAAATTGGCAAGTGGAATTTGCATGCCAAGCCACTCCCCCATACATATGGGTATATAAGATGGCAACGTGCATCCACTCATTCAGGTTTATGCTGAGGAGCCGAGATGCATCCCGCCATTCAGCGCAGTTCAGGATTGTGGCAGGAGGATGTAACGTCTCCGTTCCCTCCTTCAGGGAACGAGGGTTACATACGTAACCAAGACGTTCCCCTTCAGTCGTACTCTACGACGTTACGTCATAACTGACGTATTTGGGGTCTCTGCTGACCTGTGAGACAGCGATTGTGGCTGTCATGAAGAAATAAGGAAACTATCGTTCCCTAAAAGCACACGATCGGAGATGCGTCTTGAAAAAGACAATCTCAGCGATCATGTATGCTGTAGGAAATTGCTCTTTTAGGCTGGATTGCCCAGGGGAGGACCGCAGCACTCATCTAAGTGCAGTATGGGAGTGGCTTGGCATGCAAATTCCACTCGCCAATTTCATTGGCCTTTTCTTCTTAAGCTCAGAGGTGATTGGGCTCCCAAGTAGGACCCCAAATGACATAACGTCGTAGAGTGTGACTGAAGGGGAACCAACATCACATAAAACATACCATATGTACGTTCATCTGTTCCGGGGGGAAAAAAATACTCTTTTAGCGCCACTCAGTGGACATTTCTGTTGGAAACTGCAGTGATATGTACTTATTGGTACGTATTTTGCATCTCATGAAAAAGTTCCCACAGGTACGTTTTCATCATAAGATCAGGTTGGATTAACAATAAAACAAACTCTGAGAAACATTACAACATAATGATAAAACAGCTAACCCTGGTCTCCTGTATTAGTTATTTAATATCACTGAGATACTACTACTAAAGTATTTAGAATTATTTTTCTAAATACTCTGAATTGATTTTTATTTTCATTTTTGTTGTTGTTTTTATTTCAATTTTAGTTCAAGGTTTAGTCATTTTTAGTATTTTTTAATGTCTACATAGTTTTTATTTAATTTTAGTTTAGTTTTAGCTAAACTATAATAACCCTGTCCTGTATATCACATTTAAACTTAATATAAGGAATTAAATTATTTTTTTGTCAAAGTAAGCAATCTTATCGAATGCACATTGATTGATTGGTTGATTGATTGATTGACTAAAAAAAACCATAAAGAACACGAAAATGAATTGTATGGATGAATGTTAGTCTTCAAAAAATATGCCTAGGCATTTAATGGCATGTTTCTTGAATACACGTATGTACCTGAGGAGGAGTGAAATGGCCTATAATAATAGCTTACACACTTTGGGTCAATTAATTTCACTTTCATTTCATTTTCTTGACAGGGTTCAAGCTTATGAATTTATTTTAGTCTGAAATGTTTAATCAACCTTGTAAGCTTTAATTTAATAATTACATCTGTGCGTGCATGAACGAACAACAAGGCGTAGAAATTAGATGCTTTCATGGACCAAACCAGCTCATTAGCTTTAAAGTGCATGAGAGTTTGTCTTGACTAGAAAGCTTTATCTTAATCTTTGTTGAGTTTTATTTTTTGCATAACTCAAATAAATTGTTCAAAGCTGCATCATATTGTTAGCTCATCTGGCTCACATCATTTCCTAATCCTCGTCCCACTCTTTCGTTCCTCATCATTTCCTGTCATCTCTGCACAAGGCAAAACAGACTAACTCACTATTTAAGGCTCTACACCTTTAAACACGCTGGATTCCTTTTCGGCCAGTTAGTCATCAGAGGGAGCAGATGGCTAATTTGAGGCACTTGCTGCGCGTGTTGTAGAGGATGTCATGGCTCACGTGTACACGCTAAGATCAAGAGGGCGACTGTGGTGTTTTAGGTTCATGCTGCTACATGGAGCCCAGGCATACTTGAGCTCCCTTGGGGCTCAAGACGAAAGTCATTTACACTTCCACCGTGCTCAGTGTCACAGTGAGTGCTGCCTTTATACACACATCCTGCATTAGGGCGTAAAGATACAGCTGTTGTAGACCTCTCCTCACCCCGGAGGGAGCAGCACTGCTCCACCACTCACCCGACAGAACACACCCGGCTGCTCATCACAGCGGCTTCTAGGTTCATTCAACGGCTGGGCCTTCT
This sequence comes from Labeo rohita, assembly GCF_022985175.1. Classification (NCBI taxonomy): domain Eukaryota; kingdom Metazoa; phylum Chordata; class Actinopteri; order Cypriniformes; family Cyprinidae; genus Labeo; species Labeo rohita. The sequence goes on from NC_066877.1 coordinate 12,728,359, forward strand.
GTAAATACCTATCTAGGCTCATTTGAAATATGCCTATATATACATTTCTGCAAAACTGAAAAAAATGTAACTATACAAATCAGTTTCCAGTTGAAATGAACACTATAGAGGCAGTAAAACTCTGACAAATTTTATTCCTTTTTACACAAAGTATGATTTACAGAGTTTTGATTAATAAAGCCTAATTTTCATGCAATTACTTGCAGAATATTATGTTATGACTTCAAAACAATTTTAAGATCCTCCACGATTTGAAAACTGATCATTTTGAATGTTGTCATCAAATATATAGCTTTAAATGCATTTCATCATTTAAATGCATTTTAAATGCAGAGTTTTATAATTCAGTAGGTTTGCTCGGCAGTTCACACAGTATGGCATTGCACTTGAGAGGTGAAAAGCTCTGGTACGAACATTGCGGTTCGACAAAACAGCTCAAATCTGCATAAGGAAGTTAAAATCACATGGCAGCATCAACAAATGCGTTTTTTTTATAACTTTGGCATTTGTTAACACTATCGGGTAGGTTTAGAGGAGATTTCCAATACGATAGAGCATTAACCTTTAGCGACACTCTCTGAATATTTGAATTCTGAACAGCCACAATACGTACCTCAAGCAGCGTAATAAAAACGCGGCAATACGTGCCTTGCAAACATAATAAAAAAGCGCCACAGTCACGCATAAAAACTGTGTGTTTTAGTGCAGCTCTCTGGACATTTCAATTCAAAACTGACACGAAACGTGCCGTAAGGTATGTAATTACAGTTTTGCAGAAATGTGTATAGCAGCACGGATTTTCATGAGCCTGGGTTGATAAATGCATTTGTGGACATCCTTTGATGAGATATTAGAATGTTTCATTTTATCAAGTAAATCTCTCAATATAACTGAAACTATAAAGGTCCCACTAATCGTAGCCTCAGGCATGGCCAAAAGATAAGAAACATCCATAATTTAAAACATTGTAGTTTTGAGGAAACTAAAGAAATTTGAAAATTTTCACTTTCAGGAATATGCACTGTCAGCTGTGATTACTGAGGTTTGGTTGTTAACAGACTGCTAAAAGTGAGTATTTCTAAAAGAAAATATAGTTAACAGTGTTGGAAAGGTTATGTAATAGGTTAAAGTTACCCTATGTATCCTACTGTTAAATAGGTTATTTACCCTACTGAAACATTTAAAGCAGGAAGGGTTAACCTTACAGTAGTACTCAACACTGATTACTGTCAGACCGTCAAAATTTTTTCATCCCTTGAATTAAGATGTGTCCTATTAAACTCCTGACTCTGGTGTCTATATTTAAGAGCAGTCAATGTAATTTTAGAAAGAAAGTAATCAAATCTATATGTGTGTGAAAATATTCAGATGTAACCCCTTTTGAAACATTTTTCATTTGTAATTTAATTACACATTTTTCTCAGGAGCTGTAACAGATCACAGTTACATTTATTTTGTATTTAAATTACGTATTTCCGTTACATGTAACTACACTGTAAAAAACAATTTGCTGAGTCAACTTAAAATAATTTGTACCCTGGCTGCCTTAAAATTTTAAGTTCAGTCAACTCAAAAAAAGTTTGTTCAACCTGAAATGTTAAATTATACTAAGTGACAACTTAGATATTTGAGTTGAATCAACTTCAAATTTTAAGGCAGCTGGGTTACTTACCCATCTGTTAAGTTAAGCAAACACAAATATCTAAGTTGTTACTAAGTTGTTACTTAAAAGTTAAAAAAAAATAATTTAAAAAATCATTAATCTAAATGATATTTATGTACTATTAATGAAGGTGTATTAATGTATGTATTTATTTATTTAATTTATTTATGTAATTTATTTAATTTCATCTAAATACTTGAAATAGTTGTAATGACCATTCAAAAGTTTGGGGTTAGTATTCTTTTTTTTTTTTTTTTTAATTATCACTTCTATTCAGCAAGGATGCATTAAATTAATCAAAAGTGATAGTAAAAACATTTACATTATTTAACAAAATATGTTACAAAATATTTCTATTTCTATTTCCAACAAATGCTATTGTCCTGAACTTTCTATTCAGCAAAGAATGCAGAAAAAAGATATCACTTTCAAACATTCAAATTACACTGAAGACTGAAGTAATGGCTACTGAATATTTAGCTTTGCCATTGCAGGAATCAATTACATTTTAAAATATTTTAAAATAGGAAAATGATGTTTCAATCAGCCCTAATTGTTTGAGCAGTAGTGTATATAATAAACTGAACATTTGCATGTAAATTCAACACATACATTCATTTCGATTAATAGCATTACAACAAAAACATTCGGTTATATGGAAATGTAATTTGTTTAAGTTGTACAGAATATAGAATTTATCTTGCCAGAATACCAATTTATGCCAAGTCAAAAATAAAAAGACTTTATTATAATCAAAACATTATCATGGTTATATTTAAGACTGAATGAATGAATAAATAAATCACAAAGCCCACCACTAGCACGCCATCCTTACTTATCAAACAAGCCGCACACCTGCCATGACTGCATGCTCTGTCAGCTGCTTACAAACCTGCTTCAGCCACCCCAGGAATATCCGCCTTGACCAGAATCCACATCATCTAATATAAGGCAGAGAACACATCTACTCAGAAAGCAGCTGTGGTAAAATGGCTATCAGGTTGCTGAGGCACACGGAGCTGTTCCAGGTTGGAAGCGTGTGGAGGTTTGTGCTGCGTACAGTGATCTGCTCTACCCTACCAGTAAAGGTCAGACGTGTTTGTGATGTGCTCTTTATCTGTCTCACAGGCCGGCTTTCCTTAAATTACCTCATTATGTTCATGACAATATCAAGTGCGCCCAGGAGGCCCATGTTCTGTACTACAGATGATGTCGGCACCTTGCTTATGCATAGTCACAAGCTCCCGCCTGCTGTGCATTACAGCCGATAAGCCAGACGGGTCACGGGGCCTGCAACCGGCAGCACGCAACACCATGAGTGTCTTACAATCGCTACCATTTACATGATCCCTGTTTTAATTCAAAAAGGTGTGTTCATACGACAGGACATCCCAAGGGTAGGACGGTTATATGGCTTTATTAAACTTCACGTCTTTTGGGGAAAGTACGATCTGAAATATGCACATATATTTACAGTTTTCTTCAGAGCCCCCTGTGAACCTCAAGACAGGGCCAAACATCATACAGTGTATTATAAAGCAAAATTATTAAAAGCCTAGCAGGAAAACAACTACTGTATTGTTGGAAGTAATTTCTCAAACTGTTATCTTGTCTATGAGAAACGGATTCAAATTTTCGCTTATGGTCTTTGAGTCAATTCCAAAGCTCAAAATGTAAAAGCACCCTCTGAGAGTTAAAGCAAGATTTAAAAAAAATATCAATAGAGAAGTCATTGATTTTTTTCTGGCGAAAAATTGGCTCCATTATTTCTGCTGCAGTTCAAGCTTATTGTGTTTGCAGCCAAGTTCCTTTATGCCTTAAGAGGTGAACAACATTAATGTTGACCTATGCAAACACAAAGAGACTGGCTGACAAACGGAGAGGACGGATAATAATTACAGGGCGCAGTAGTCCAGACAACAGCTCACCAAAACCAGATCAGTGAGCATGATAACTACCTCAACAACTTATGCAATGATTAGCCTCTTCATGACCCTCATCCACCACCACAATCCAGGGGATTCTGCAGGATTAACAACATATTTGCATAATTAGGGTCAGAAACAGATGGAAAAAGTGTTGCACATAAAAATGTTGCATATTAAATGCATATAAAGGTTGGAGAGATCTTTGCTGCTAAATACATACTGATGCACATAATCATATCTGTCACTGATCAAACTCATTGATCATTGAGGCTTTAGAAATTCTAATAATGAACCTCTTTGTAAACAGAGGCGATCATCATGACCATGATCCATGGTCAGATCATGGAGGCTGAAGGTCATGTCTATCTTGGAGAGAATCTTGACGTGTCCCATTGGTGACGTTACTTCATATATAGGATAAGATAAGGCAAGATGACTCCCAACCTTAATTTTTTCTCTTCACCATACAATCGATGGCACAAAATCTCATCTCTGCACATTTTATGAAGGACCACGCTGTTATTAATTTTGTTTTTTCTTCTCGTAACCTTCTCGTTTTGACGTTAACTGATCTAATTTTGTATGTCTGGAAAATAGTGATTTATGGCATTGCATTATGTTGTTTGTTGTTGAAGGATTCGTGGACATATTGTAGTCAAGTACTTGGTTCAGCTTACCCTAGCAGGGGCCATCTTACCTCTCTTTTAATATTTTACGTTTTGTGCCATAATAACTAAATTACCAAAAGTCTCTAATTATAACACAAGACTTTATTTCTTCATAGCACAAATATATTTTTGTATATGTATTCTATATTACATTATAGCACAAAATTGTGAGTTAATAAGTGGAAATGGTGAGATATAAACTCGCAAATCTGAGAACACATTAGTCTTTTTTTGCCCTTGGAATTGCACTTTAAAACTCGCAATTGCGAGTTTATATCTCACAATTCGCTGAAAATAGTTAGAATTGCGAGATATAAACTTGCAATTGCGAGAAAAAAATTAAGAATTGTGAGTTTATATCCTGCTATTCTGACTTTATATCATGCAGTTCTCACGTTATAACTCACAGTTGAGGGTTTATGTCTCAAAATTCTGAGGAAAAGTCAAAATTGGAGATATAAACTTGTAATTGCAAGAAAAAAAATCTGAATTGTGAGTTTATATTCTGCTATTCTGACTTTATATCATGCAATTCTCACGTTATAACTCGCAATTGAGGGTTTATGTCTCAAAATTCTGAGGAAAAGTCAAAATTGGAGATATAAACTCGCAATTGCAAGAAAAAAAATCTGAATTGTGAGTTTATATCCTGCTATTCTGACTTTATATCACACTTCTGACTTTATAACTCACATTGCGGGTTTATATGATGCAATTCTGAGAAAAAAGTCAAAATTGCAAGTTTACATAACGCAATTCTAACTTTGTAACTTGCAATTTACGGGTTAATATCTCATATTTTTGAGAAAAAAAGTCAGAATTGCAGGAAAAAAGGTCAGAATTGCGACATACACTGCCCTCCATAAGTCTGGAAACACCCCTGGCAAAGTGTGGTTTTGGACGATATCAGCATACATCCATATAAGTTTTTGGTGCAAATACATTAAAGTTGGCATTATTATTGAAGATCAGCAATAATAATTTTCATTTTGATTACATAATAATGGCAATATATACATAAGTCAGACATGCCCCTTTGCCAGCTGCGATGCCTGGTTACTGGTTTAAACTTGGCCCAGGTTTTTAAAAGATTTTTGGGTCAGCACACCTTAATAGCTTCAACAATTGATTGACAATTAAGTTTAGAACACAATAAATTTAGGCCCAGATTATGCAGAGCTGTAATAGCTGCTAATGGTGGATATTTTAATGAATCGAAAATTTAATTTTAATTTTTCTATGTATAAGCTGTTTATGTAATAAAATGTTTTCGTAGTTTGTGTTGTCCCTTATCAGTGCAAAATTATCACAAATGAAAAAGGATTCATTTCAATATTGTCCAAAACCCCACTTTTCTGGTGCGTTTCCAAACTTTTGGAGGGCAGTGTATAAACTCGCAATTGCGAGAAAAAAACTTTAGAATTGTGAGTTTATATCCTGCTATTCTGACTTTATAACTCACATTGTAAGTTTATATCATGCAATTCTGAGAAAAAAGTCAGAATTGTGAGTTTATATCACACAATTCTGACTTTCTAACTTGCAGTTGCAGGTTTATATCTCACAACAAAGTCAGAATTTCAAGAAAAATAGAATTGTGAGATATAAAAAAGAAATGTGAGATAAAGAAGTGTAAGATAAAGAAGTGTGAGATGTAAAGAACTCATAAGAAGTCAGAATTGTGAGATAAAAGTCACTATGCCAAAAAAGAGAGAAAAAAAAAAAGCTGCGTTTATTACGCAGTTATTTGGTTATTAGTTAAAACAAACCAATATCCTGTGTAGTGTAAAGACAGTCAGAAAGAACAGACCAACCACTGTATCATTAACATACTGCTATAGGAACACAAATTATAGTCTTTAATTCCAGCTAGTATAGATTTTTGTTGGCTAGATGGCTTTGTATGCTAAAACACAATAGAGAACAAAGCAGATCGGTTAAACCACAAACCTTTGCTCACCATTGTGTCAATACTATTAAATTTAAAAGGTCAGACACTCCTTGAGGACCTGAGGTCTTTAATCAAATGTATTCAAGATTTGAGTACTCAAAATATTAGCACCAATGAAAACAAAGGCAAACTTTGACCACAGTATGGTCAAATCATATTTCCCTGTATTATGACAAAACACATCCAACAGCTAATAATTAGCAGCTTCACGTGTATTATGATTATGAAACCAGACCACCCACTAACACCTATAAGAGGTATCATTCTCACACTGGCAATCTATCGGCCTATTTCACACTACATATCATTAGAAAACACCCACTGCCAGGTCTTATACATAATTATGAACAAATATATCAAAACAAGAACAGAACAAATGTAGCATAAAGATTGTTTGCACTCTACGGCTTTTCCCCAGCTCCTTTTTTTCTTTTTTTTCTTTTTCTCTCCCATTTGAGAGAGAGATTTCACATATTTCATCTGTTTTAGGTGGGGAGCTACTTTTATGACTACTGATGTTTGAAGAGTAGCTTTGAGAATCCTTGCTTTTATTAAGAGCTTGTGAAGACTCCTGTATCTTGTGTTCCACAGTTATTCTCTAAAGCATGTATGTATAATAACAGTAGCACAAGAACACTGAACCACAAATCACAAAACTGTTCAAGGCTGATGCAAATACAAAATTATGATAGTTTTTTTTTACATTTAAACACACACACACACACACACACAAAGCAAGGTTAAAGTGAGCCCAAATGTCAGTTGGCTTTTCGAACTACCCAATAAAGCTATGAGCACAATAATCTCATTCATACAAATACTGGTAGATATTCATATGCAAATGTACACATTTGCACTTCTAAAATGCACAATATCAATACATTTATAACATCTAACACTTTGAGAGATGTGCAAATGTTTACGAATCCTCTGAGAATTAGTCAGAAGTGAAATAGTGGGAACATTTGCCAGGGCACTGCCACCGGTGACCCAATTTACTCAGACAAAGCTCATATTTATTTATAAATGAAATCCAGGTGGGACTAATAAAACTGAAGTCATTTACACTCTTTGTATGGCTGAAATCAATTATTATGCTCAAAACAAATGAAATACAGTTAGCATGTTAGTGTATTTGTGTATCTGAAAACCTCTGAACAACTGAAACTGTTCAAATTAGTGAAATGTAGTAACTGCATTTAATAAATGGCATAGCGGTAAACTTTTTATTTACATTATACACTATAAGTACCATAAATTCATCCTACGAATTTTATTAATTCAATATTCTAAAAATCTTAAAGGATTCAGAAATATTTACACATTTCTAAAGTTGTATACACTACCAATCAAAAGGTTTTGAACAGTAAGAGTTTTACTCACCAAGCCTGCATTTATTTGAACCAAAGTACAGCAAAAACAGTAACATTCTGAAATATTTTTACTATTTAAAACAACATTTATTTTTCATAATATTCTTATTTGAATATATTTTAAAATGTAATTATTTCTGTGATTTCAAAACTGAATTTTTAGCATTATTACTCCAGTCACATGATCCTTCAGAAATCATTCTAATATTCTGATATGCGGCTCAAAAAATGTATTGTAATTATGATGTTGAAAACAGCCACGTATAATTTTTTCAGGTTTCTTTGATGAATAGAAAGTTCAGAAGAACAGCATTTATCTGAAATAGAAATCTTTTGAAACATTACAAATGTCTTCATCGTCACTTTTGATCAATTTAAAGCATCCTTGCTAAATAAAAGTATTCATTTGGATCAAATAAATGCGGGCTTGGTGAGCAGAAGAAAATTCTTTAAAAAACATTAAAAATCTTACTGGTAAAACACTTTTGACTAGTAGTGTATGTGTAAAGTGACCAAATTGTAGATGCTGTCTATACACATCTTGTAGGTTTTGTTATCTGCCTGAACATATGAAAAAGCAAAGAACCACACCACATTTGAATACTAATTAGGTCACGTTGCAATACGAGTGCTTGTATAATAAGAAACTCTTTGTTTTTGTGAAATTCAGCAGTCACAAAGCACATTTTTTCACTGATAACCACTTTACAGTTACCAATAACAACCGTCTTACTGGAAAGCAGTACATTTGGTGTTTCAGAGAACTCTTTTGTTGCCATCTTTCTGCTGTTGAGAGGCTATATTAGTTTTTGTCACCAGTCTTTGGAGACCTCTATGATTTTATACATGACAGTAGCAGCAAAGCTGTTTTACTGTGTAAACTGCCTTTTGTTTTTCTTTTGAAGGTCTTCATTTCTGCTCTTGATTCCATGGACCATAAAAAAAGATACAAATAAAAACAGCACTGCAGTGAGGTCTCTTTACTGCTATGAAATGCCAATACAGCTGCTTTCAGCTGCAGAACACTGTCATAAAACAGAGGTATCAGAACAAACTCCTCTATCCTCTTTGACACTGACGTTTTCATGTGCATCCTGATTCCACACTTCTAACGCAATCAAATCAAGTTCAAGAATCAGGCATTTCTGTCCAATACGTACACAAAACCTTCCACTTTTGCCACTGTCTCCCTTTTTAATAGTTAGATTTAATGTCTGTTGTTTATATTGTTAACTAGTGATTTGGTATTGATTTTAGAGGTTGGGGAAATGAGTGGCTGTCAGTTTAATGCGTTAACTTTATTAATTAGTTATGAAAAAATAATGTGATTAAAATATTTTAACGCAGTTAATGCACTGGCCCCGCCCCCAGGCCTGTACGTCATCTTATATTTCATATAGTTGACTCATGACAAATATGATGCAGGGCAACAACTCCATAAATGCAGTTATGTCCTAAAACATAAGATACTGGTGCAAAAAATGCCCTTGTATGTGTTTTGTCTAATATTTATATATATCACATATCACACAATATCACATGGGCAGCAAGAGCAATATGACATGAGTTCTGATACTGTCCCAATCAATCACAAGCTTAAACATGTTTTTATACAACAGTTCAGTAAATAATAGTTTAATATTTTAAACACAATATTATGTGTTTTTGCTCAGTTTTGCAGAGAACATACCTTTGAAGCCATAGCAAAATCGTTGCGTGTCTCTGTGCAAAACAGCAATGTATAGTTTCTGAATGAATCCACGTATTAAATGAATCATGTGAACCACTGATTCAAAGGTACATTCATGAAGAGAGCCATTTACTTCATTCGTGAATGAATCAGCCGTTTGAATGATTCAAATTAAATAATGAATGACTCATAAAGACACTTACCGTCACCTGCTGGCAGATTTAGTTTAGGAGTATGATTCCATACTCTATATTCCATACAAATATTTCTTTTTAAAGCTACTATTTGTAATGTCTACTTGCTATTTTCTCATTTAACACAATATAGCTTTAAATAATCTTTTGTGGGTATTTTCACAGCCAAATTTAGTTCGCGATTAATTAGATTAATCAAACATCATGTAATTTTAATCGATTGACAACCATAAATTTAATATACTTAAAAGAATATGCACACAAAAGATTTATTGTTCAGCTAAATTACTATAAACATACGCCACCGTTTAAAAGTTTAGGTTACTCTTCAGTGTCACATCCTTCAGAAATCATTCTAATATGTTGATTTGGTGCTCAAGAAACATTTCTTATTGTTATCAATGTTGAAAATGTTGCTTCTTTGATGAATAGAATAGTCAAAAGTACAACATTTATGTCAGACCAACAGTTTGCTAAGCAAGTTTACCTTAAATAGACAAATGACAGTAGAAGTCACTTAAAGGGGTCATCGGATGCTAAGTTCACTTTTACATGTTGTTTGAACATTAATGTGTGTTGGCAGTGTGTGTACACATCTACCATATAAGGAACAAAATCCATGCAGTGGTTTTTAATTAATCTGAAAAATAATATTCCCTTTTTCAAATCGAGCCGTTCTCAGATGCCTGTCGTTTTGGCATCATACCCACAGAGGCCGCTCCCACCATAGTTGATTGACATGGGCGTCTTACCTCAGATCAGCTGTAACAGTCCACCCTCTTTGTTTCAATGCCGGAGAAGGGATGTAAGTTAGACAAGAATATCTCAGATTGAGCGATTGAGGTGTTGTGTTGCTGGATGTAATAATGAACGTAGTGGTCGTCATTTACTCCCGACATCTGAGCCGCTGAAGACGCAGTGGATTATGTTTGTTTGTGAAGGGAATGCGCCTCCCGATCTACATATATCCGTTTATGTTAGCGCAAATCATTCATGATCCTGCTTCACTTACAGCAGAAGTGAGTATAAGGTTTTTTTTATGAGTCTTTGCGATCGCCTTTCCTAATAATGTGCTAGTTAGCAAGTTTAGCGGCTAAATGCAGCTAAAGTAAACAGGCTCGTCTTTCCCCAGAGAGAAGAGAGGGGCGGGGCGAGCAGAGCTCATTTGCATTTAAAGCAGCCTCGACCAGAATGGGATGATTTTTGCAGAGCTGATTTTGACAAGGTAAAAAGGGTGTTGTTTTACACAACCATTGAGAATTTTTAACCAAAGTAAATTATAGACTTTTCATTAAGACCCTAAAGAATCATATCAACTTGTGGAAAATGGGCATCCGGTGACCCCTTTAATATAGCACACCTTGTGGTAAAAGTGACAACTGGATATGTTTCAGGCTTTACTTTCCAGCAGTGCTGAGAAGTTTGTGAACATTTTTTTTTCCCCTCATTGAAACAAACTAATTCCCCAAATTTAATATAATTTCCCAGCGTGACTCTACCAACATCATGGTCTGAGCCCATGAGCCATTTTAGACAGAGATAATGTGACCCAGCTAAGTTATGCCAATTAAATTATGCAGTGAACATGTTTTGTAGCCCTGTTACATTTGCTCAATAGCCTGTTATATTTGACAAAAGACTAAGCTTATTCTTAAAACTTATGAAAACCGTTCTTCAATTATTCACATCACAAGCACATCTGTGAATAAAACTGAATAAAGTCCAAAATGAAATGTATTGTGCATTAATGACTAATATTGAAAGAACAATGTAGAATGTGGTAAAATTAACTGAAAATGATTTTGAGTAAAACTGCGTGATTAAAAGAAATGTTTAAAATGTAGCTGTAGCAGTTCTCCTTCTGTCAACCTGTGTCTAGAAGTACTGAATATACCATCCTGATATAGATGGATGTGACTGTTTGTTGTCTTTAGTCATTATTTCCTCATATTACCAAAGTTAAATATGTTGCGAATGCTGTTACATGCTGTTTTCAGGACTAAAAATGTTATAAAGAAAAAGAAGACGGGGAAAAGAGTTAAATTTCAGCTCCTAGCAGGGGCATGGTTTGTATTTCCACATTTATATTGACTGGGGAGGGTCCACATTAAGGCGAAAACAAAAGCACTTCTTCTCTTGTAAATAATTTCTCTCATCATCAGACTCCCTTGGTTTTCCTCAAGCAGTGCTGTAAACCATCAATGTTCAGCCCAAACACAGTTCATCCCTGGTGGAAAGTCAATCAAAGTCTCTCTGCAGTGCACCGAGCTTCAGCATCTCTAACTGATCATTTCCCCTCTCACATCCCCGACTGTGCCACACCGAGGCTTATCAAAGCCACTGCAAATGGAAGACTGTCCAGTCCATCCGCCAGCAGCAGGACAGCAAAAAACAACCCGAACTGATGACATTGTAGAAAGTCTAGAAATGGGAGGCGTGTAAAGTGGTGGCGCTCCCTCTCCGAACGCGTTTCATCCTTTTTTCTTTTTTTTTGGTGGCAAATGAATTAGCAATTCAAAGTGCAGCCCGGGGGTGGCGAGTGTTTATGTGTGTGCCCAGAGTGATGAAGGCTCACATTTGTATCTTGTCACCAGGCTGTCAGTCACTGCACACGGGCAGCAGGCGACTTTAACTACAGCTTCTGATGTATTTACTCAGACGCCACTCTCAACTATGCTTTGTCAAACAATGACAAGAGTCAGGAGCCTGTTCACCTGCACCATTCACCACATGCAAGTGCACCCTCAGCCTTTGACCAGGGGTTATAGTAGGGGGGGAAAACATATTGGCTCCTTCTTTGTCAGTCCATTCCCTTTAATGTATGCTGAAGTCCACTTTTTATTTTACTAAAATATGAGGGATCATACAAAATGTTTGTATTTATTGTTTATTTTGTACTGACCTGAATAAGATATTTCACATAAAAGATGTTTACATATAGTACATAAGAGAAAATAGTAGTTGAATTTATAAAAATGACCTCATTCAAAAGTTTACATCCTCTTGATTCTTACTGTGTTGCTACCTGAATGATCCACAGCTGTGTTTTTTTTTTTTTTTTGTTTACTGATAGTTGTTCATGAGTCCCTTGTTTGTCCTGAACAGCTAAACTGCCCTGTTCTTCAGAAAAATCTTTCAGGTCCCACAAATTCTTTGGTTTTCCAGCATTTTAGTGTTTTTGAACCCTTTCCAACAATGACTGTATGATTTTGAGATCCATCTTTTCACACTGAGGACAACTAAGGGACTTATTTGCAACTATTACAGAAGGTTCAAACGTTCACTGATGCTCCAGAAAGAAACACAATGCATTAAGAGCCAGGGGTGAAAACTTTTGAAAAGAATAGAGATGTGTACATTTTTCTTATTTGGACTAAATATCATTTTTTTTTTCATTTAGTACTGCCCTTCAGAGGCTATAGAGGATACTTACATGTTTTCCAGAAGACAAAATAAGTTAAATTTACCCTGATATTCAAATTCAAAAAGTTTTCACCCCCCTCCCTAGTGAAAAAACCAGCACATGCTGGTAGGTATGTTTTAATGCTGGGATGCTGGTTAGGTATGTTTTGATGCAGGTATAACCTGGTCCTTAGCTGGATTATGCTGGTCCTTTGCTGGTTTTTGCTGGTCATGTTGCTGGTCAAGGACCAGCATCAACCAGCAAAGGACCAGTATCAACCAGCAAAGGACCAGCATAAACCAGCTAAGGACCAGCAAAAACCAGCAAAGGACCAGCTTAAACCAGAACCAAAACATACCTAACCAGCATCAAAACATGCCTACCAGCATATGCTGTTTTTTTCACCAGGGCTTAATGCATTGTGTTTCTTTCTGGAGCATTAGTGAGCGTTTTTTTTATAACCTTCTGTAATAGTTGCATATGAGTCCCTTAGTTGTCCCTTACTGTGAAAAGATGGATCTCAAAATCATACAGTCAATGTTGAAAGGGTTCAAACACACAAAAAGGCCGGAAAACCAAAGAATTTCTGGGACCTGAAGGATTTTTCTGAAGAACAGCAGGCAGTTTAACTGTTCACGACAAACAAGGGACTCATAAACAACTATCACTAAACAAAAAAAAACAGCTGTGGATCATTCAGGTAACAACACAGTATTAAGTATCAAGTGTATGTAAACTTTTGAACAGGGTCAAGTTTTATAAATTCAACTATTATTTTCTCTTGTGAACTATATATAAACATATTTTATGTGAACACATATTATATTCAGCTCAGTACTAAATAAAAATAACATGCATTTTGTACGATCCCTCTTATTTTGGTAAAATAATTAACATTCTGCAGACTCTGAAAGGGGGATGTAAACTTTTGACCTCAATTGTACATACTGTAAACTCTAAAAAAAACTCATATTACACATCATCCCCCTAATGGTATATCAAACTAAGGTATCTTCCCTTATCTTCCCTTGATTTATAACAATATTATTCAGCATCAGCATTGACAACACATTTAACTTTTGTAATGTGATGTTTTTTTTTTGTTGTTGTTGTTTTTATGCCATAGACATTAGACTGACTGAATTTATTATCAGACCAACACATGACCATGTTAAGCATGATCAACCGGACCATTTTTTAATTGAGTTGGCACGTTTTCATGCTTGCTACACTATATCATAAAAATACAGGTATCTGCATCAGTATCAGTGAGTACCAGTCACAGTACTTTTCAGTGCAACCTGGGTTTAAGCTACAACCAGAAGATTGCAGGTTTAATAGATATTCACTGCATGCAGGAAGAGCACTCTGCACTTCTGTTCTTGATTGTTTTCTGCATATGCCGTACACGTTAACATACGCCAAAACAAGATTTTATAATTGATGTGATACCTATGTGGGTGCGTTCGGCAACAGATGGGTTCCACCAAGTCTGAAATAGATGGGATTAGCCAGAGAGCAGCCTCGTCCTTTATGGAAAGATCTTTGTGTTCTGGCCAGCGCTCTGTCTGGGGACTTGTGCCTTGGCTAGTGGGGGTAACAGATGGGTTTCCCCATCTGATGCACGTACATGCAGCACTGGCTGATATAATCCCATTCATCTTTTAAACAAGTTTGGTGAAAAATCAATTTCAGGCAATTCAATAACAAAATGCTTGGGTCAGGAAATGAAGATATGAAGTGGTTGTTAATTTGCTGAAAGGCCTTTTGTACAGCACATCAATAGCATGCAGCATGAACTTCAGCAACTCGACGTTACGATGGTTTGGCTTTCTGCATTTATGGACTTTGCGGTTCAACAAACCAGCTTCTCCATATGGAACACTTCAAGCTTGTTTCTGAGAGGCTCTCAGGAAGAGATTTTTATCTGCTTGCCAGGTGGACAACACGTCTCCCACACTTGTCATCTTTCGTGAGTCTCTCTCGTGCTCCAGAACACAGAACGTTAATACATAATGACCAAAAAACGATTTCCATCAAGACCTGAAAAGGCAGAACTATAAAGCACTGGGTGAAACACATCAATCTCTAGCACTAATTTGTGTGGTACTGAAATGTTCAGACAATCGTACGATGACAAAGTTTCTCTTTTCATCATACAAATTACAGCTCTCCACTGCATTTGACCATTTTCTTTGAAAACAGCCACAGTAGAGCCTGGGAAATGTGTCATATAGAAAACATTATCTTGCATCTTCGAGCTCACATACAGCCCTGTAGAGCGCACATATAAACTCTGGATAGACATAAGGGTAAAAGCTGCCGAGGTACCCTGTGATTAAGCAGAACTCGACATTAAAGCATCTCTGACAGGCTTTAAAGCATTTTAAGCAACTCCAGGCATGGTTTGAGAACCTACAGAGAATGCGAAATGATCAGGCCTCCACACACTCCATAATCTCCATGACTCTCCACGCTAAAGCTGATAAATTGTATTAGATTTCCCTTTAATACACAAGCTAGGACAGAGCCAGCCTCTGAAGTTTGGGCACATCTCTTCTCCCCAGACGCAGTGTCTGGGGTGACATGAGGAATTTAACTCAAACTCCGATGGGAACACACCAATCAGGTAGATATATTACAGGCCTGACTTGATCAACAGATCCTGCGCGGTCGGCTCTCAGAGCCACCACTCCACATCCAATTTTTATTTATCTGTTTTTTACCCAATGCAGTTCTCTCCCTTACAATCTAAGAATGCTTTCGCTATTGTATTTTTTTTCCCTGAGTCGCTACAAATAGGCAGGTTTGGCTTGCACGGCTCTATAACGATTCAACAAGCATACTCTCTTTAGTGTGGATTTCACGGGAAGCCACAACATTCGTGTAGCCTCTCGCAAGTCCACTAACAGGTGAGTTGATAGAATTCAAAGCAGGTTCCAGTCGAGCTCGGAGTCAGTCGGGACACTGCTTAACATTCAAATCATGAGGCTTCTGGCTAGTTTTAAAAAAGAAATGTCAGGTCATTATAGATTGCAATTTTTGCCTGAGTAAAATGAATACATGAAATCTTTATTACCCACCAGACACCGAGCAGGGGTGGAGCGACAGCTTCAGAATAACTCGGATTCTATTCTCTCCCGCCTTCCCTGGGCACATCAGAGAAAGTTTTCCCTTTTTTTCCCCTCATGCTTCTTTTACAAGTTCTCGGGCCTGTCATGTCAGGGTCAGTCTCTAATCACGCAAGGGCTTGATCAAAGCACCAGGAGTGAGGAAAGGAACACAGAGCCTAATTTCTCAGAGGGCAGGAATTAATACCGCTCCCCTGTCAGCGCAGAAACCCCAGCCCACCCTCTCCCACCCCTTCCAGCCTCCACCGGGCCTGACGGCTCCCGCACCTGTTGTAATCAGGATGATTAAGTATATAAGGAGAATCCCAAATATACTCTCGGCAGATAGATGATAGAGCCGATAACAGATAGAGGCTGGCCAGAGTCTCTGAGCGAACTGATTAAAAAGCTTCTAAAGTTTGGGACTCTCTGGAATGCGCTTCCTTCGAATCCCGACATCAGTATGTTACAGAGTGTACTCTTTTATCTTGGCCTGCAAGCGAGGGTGATTATCATTGTTAAGAAGGATTCGGGGAAACCAGCCAGGCATGACTCAATAGAGGGACAAACAGAGATGTTAATTGGTCAATTGAAGTAATTCTCTGTAAAATACTAGACGAAACTGGAGACTAAACTAAAAGAAATTCCTGGACATGGTAAAGTAAGTTAAAGCAAAAATGGAAGACTCACATATTCACCTTCTTCCAGGAGACAGAAATTTTCCAGTTCTTGTTTTCCAGTAAGAGTTTTATATTCACATTTCTCTGCATTCCATTAGTTGACAGAAGTGAATAAAAAGTGAAGCATACATTTCTAAGTGGCAATACATGACAGTCATACAAAGGTTTAAAAAGTTTTGCATCTACATTGTAAAAGTAAGAGTACGAGATTATGACAGCTGATATCAATACAAACAACTAATTCAAAATGGTGATAATATTTAAGGGTTACAAATAATAATAATAAAAAAAAGTCAGCACACTACAGCTCCAAGAAATAAATATTGTAATAAAAGAAGTCTAAAGACAAATAAAGACAATTTTTAACTCTTAATTATATATATTATATTATATTATATTCATTCACAGTTTTTTCTGGTCCTCAAATCTGACTGGCTGATGTGATATTAGAGTGATATCAAAGCTCCTCCAACCGTTTCACCGTTTGTATCATGTATCGGAGTGCTTGGCGTATTTCTTACGGCGGACCCAAAATACACTAATTTCAGAATAATACTGTTTTTGTGTCACGGAATGTAGTTTTAAGAGATTTTTAGGCAAGAATGTACTTGTTTGGACTTCAAATATGCAGTTTTTTAATAAAGATAAAGTCTATTTGAAATCTGTTTTGACATTTTTGGAGATGTGAGCTCCAGGACGTCAGTGACCGTTCTGTACTCATGAACCCGCCAAGAGCACCTCACTGCAGCCAGATTTTCTGGAATGTACTGCTGGCTCTGATGTCTCTGTAGTGGTTAAACATGAAATATAATTCGTTTTTTTGTTAGTTTGTTTATGTATTTACACACTCGTGCCCTTGAACTGTTGTATAAATCCAATATTACACTTGCAGACATGAGATATGCCTGTTTATCGGCATGTTGTGATTACCTACGAATGAATCACAGCCGTGCCGATATATAGCCATATCTCACATTTATTCGTCTGATTTTGCTTATATATTATATTATATTATATTCTACAGTTCTTTCTGATCCTCTAATCTGACTGACTGAGAGGAGTGCGATATTATAGTGATATCGGAACTTCAACTGTTTCACCGTTTGTATCACTCTGCTAGCAGTATTTCTCACAGCGTGTGTTATAGCTGACAGTATTATAAATAATACTGTTTTTGTGTCACCGAATGTAGTTTTAAGAGTTTTTAGGCGAGAATGTACTTTTTAAACTTCAAATATGTAGTTTGTTAATAAAGATAACGTCTATTTGTACATTGGTTTCAGTGTTTTCAGAGATGTGAGCTCCAGGGCGTCAGCAGCCGTTCAGCACTCATGAACACGCTGAGAGCAGACTCACCTCGACCAGATCTTCTGGAATTTGCCACTGGCTCTGGTGTCTCTATAGTGGTTAAACATGAGATATAATTTGTTTTGGGAAAATCTAACGGGCAGTCTTTGGTCTCATTAATCTATTATTTGTTCCAGAGCAAAAAGTTTTAGCTGAAGGCAAAATCTCATCACATTATATTTTATGCAACTTTAATGCTGTATATCAGAGCACTGCCTTTGTAATTTTGA
Source organism: Labeo rohita (assembly GCF_022985175.1). Classification (NCBI taxonomy): domain Eukaryota; kingdom Metazoa; phylum Chordata; class Actinopteri; order Cypriniformes; family Cyprinidae; genus Labeo; species Labeo rohita. Next base: position 12,746,596 of record NC_066877.1, read on the forward strand.
CTGAACTGCCTAGAAACTTTTATGATGGCTGTTGTTGTTGTTTATTAAATAATGTTGGGAAACGACCTTATGGCACTACTTGTGTGATATTGCTCATATTATATTATATTATTTTTTTAATTAATGTTACAGTTATTATAACAATAATTGTGCTTAATTATTTATTATTATAAAAATATTTATATTTTTTATTTCTATTTTTACATTTAGATCTGTTAGGATGTGCATGCTTTTGTTATTTTTATTAGCTAAGCATTTTCAATATAACAGCTTCCTAGGTTTTGCTTAAAAGACTAAAACCTGCATACACAATGCGTTCTGCATTCACAGCTTAGTTTGAGGAGGCCAATCATAACCAGCCCCAAAACCACTCTGGGTTCAGTATACTGTATGTTATCAACCAAATGGAAAGATCACATACTGTCTTTGGAGTGTATTTTTAGCCCTTGAAATTCACACAGCATAACTGAGTGAGACATCTCACCTCAATTATGGGATTTCTGCTAATGAGAAAGGTGAGAAATATGTCCTGCTTGGTCAAATCAAACTACTTCAAAGCTTGTTTGCAGAATCATCAATGTCTACGGTATCCTTTTGCAGCACACCCTAGACAGTTGAGTTGAAGTCAAAGCTGATACCGCTGGGCCAATCTCCCTACATGTCTTATGGTGAGTCCTCTCAATACAGCCTCTTTTGGGGGGCCTAGCATGACACGAGAACCACTAGAGACTGGGGTGGACTAACATTCACTTCATCTAGCGAAACGGCACTAATTTGAGCAGATGTTGAGAGCATGAAAGAAACATCGCTTCGACAGAATCCGCTCATCTGAGTGTCACCGCTTTATGAGGCTCTGTGCCCTAATGATGGGCAGGTTATTTGATTTTTGCGATTGTACATGCCCCGCTGTCAACAAGCCCCTTGACTCCTTTCGTTTGCTGCTCCGGTGAGCAGGGACACTTATCTGCGAGAAATGAAATCAAGGGTAATTGCATGTTCATGCCACAGAAAACGCCGACTACCAGACAGCGGGAGACTCCTTCCTTTCGCCAAATTATCCTGCTAACAGTCTGCTTCCAACTTGCTCTGTTAAACATCCTGTAAAAAAAGATTTTCCTGGCGCCGTATGTACAATTTAATACTAATCTTTCACTCAGTCAGTCTCTCCCCATCTTTCTCTATTTCTGTCTTATGTACCTGCTAGGGGCATTTTCTTTGAGAAGAGATGCAGTGCATCCTCCAAAAAAATTTGGATGAGAAAATCAACAGTGCAAAAATAAATCAAAGCAAACATTACGAAATTATGAGTGTAAATGACTCAATTTTCTAAAGCGCCACAGTCCAGCAGTGACACCAGTGTCTTTTTTTGTTTGGGTGTGGGGAATGGCATTGTACTGTGTAAGTCAATGTGATAATAATGCCTGCCTGTCATTTTTAAAAACAGTCCAGAAAATTAAATGGGTCAAACTGGTAAACATGGACAGTTTAATTGCAAAGTAAACAACTCACCCATTTATTTATCACCACTTTCACCCTAAATGGAAATGCCCTTGAAATGATGATCTGTGAACCACTTAGTTTGGTAAATTAAATCACCTCTGCGTCTGTGACCTTCACGACAAATGTGGCGTTTACCGAGCATTTAATGACTAATGGTCTACAAAAAGTCGAACAACACTTAGTAATAACAAATAAAAGATGCAAATATAATTACAGTTGGTTAATTTTATTTATTTATTTTTTAATAAATGGATAAACTTTCATGCGACTCGGCTTCCATAAAAAGGTGTGTCAACATAACCAAGCATACGAAAAAAAAAAAAACACTTAGCATTAATAATATAAATGGTGTTCTACATCAAATGAAACTGGAACATGAATTTACACTAAAAACCAAGCAAAACCAAACAAAGAGACAATCTGCTTTTCAGAAGTCCACCACACGATAATGCAGACACTTAAAATAAATCTACTAAAATATGGTACATTCTCATAGTGTAAAAATAAGCAACTACATTTTTTCCAGTTCACGTGACCTTTTGAGTCACAAATACTAATAAATGTAAATTAAACGTTTTACATAACACGAAAGAATAAAACGTTGCCCTAACTTGTCAAACTCAGCTAAATGCATCATGTTGTGTTGAATTAAAGGTTTTCTCAAATTTTTATTATTATTATTTTTTTTTTTTTTTTACAGTGAGAAGACACTAATAACAACACATGCAAAATGTCTAATAAATAATAAAACAATTGCAGAACAAGCTTGTGATGTAAAGTTAATTTCCGAGTCAACACCCTTGTGGACATCCCTAAACGTACAAGACGTTGTTCCTATTCAGTGTTAAGGTAAAGACGCTGCATGTTTAATTCATCGCAAGCTTTTCAAACCAGAGTTCACAGGCTCTTACATATTCCAAGCAGGCAGGCCGACGCGGTCCCACTCTTGCTCCGTGGTTCACACCTTTTGTCTGCAAACCCTCACACTTCTATTTTAATGAAATGCTAATCCCGGGCAAGTTATTCCACTGTTTGGGTTGGAAATGCTTTTATTTATGCAACATCCAAGTACATGTTCTGTCTACAGAGATCAAGCCACACTCCAAGAGCTGCATTCATAAAAAAAGATAAAGAGAAAGAGAGAAACAGAAAGAGAGACAGAGAGAGAGAGAGTGAAAGAGAGAAAGGTGACCTCGTCGTGAGCTTCATTACACCTGCTGTGTTGCTGCCTTTTTATGTATAATCTAAAGCTTTCCACTCAGTTTCACTGACTCATTTCTATGTGGTTTCATTATTTGTTCAAAAGTTGTCAAAGAGGGACTTTGTGAATGCTGTGGTTCCATTACGTGTAAAGGCAGCCTGAAATATGCAGTATTTTATGTCTAAGAAATCTGCAGTGGCCTTGAGGTAAATAAATCCCTGGTATCAGCCTTGGGTTCATCTCAATTACAGATTAAATGAGGACAGGATTATGTGAACTGTACTGGCTGTTGATCTAAAATGGGATGCGTTCAAACCACAATTAGAAAATCCCACAGAGATTCAAGGATTCCTCTATGTCACTGCTGGGAAGAACTAACTAACAGGTAGCAGCACTACATTTAGTCTTATTTTACCTGTTTCAAGTCTGTCACCAATAGATATCAATTATATTAGTGTAATTCACTCAAAAACATTCATTTTAATGATAATTATAATAATTATATTTTAAGAAAATAAGCAGTCCTTTTGACTTTTTTCCCCCAGTTTTTGGTTAAAACAAGTGAATTTTCAAAATTAAAAAAACAAGACATGCAGCCAAATCATTTAAGCACAAATGCAACAAAATGTATGCTTAAATCAAGAAAAACAATGAGAACATTGGGTAAGGAAACTTAATTTAAGAATTATTCTAGAGCTGAGGTATTTGAACTTGGGACTTGGACTCAGACTCGGACTGTAGTTATGAATGAACTTGGACTCAGGTGGACGTGGACTCAAACCTGACATGGACTTTTTCAAAGTAAAGTTGGATCCACGTCATGTGTAACAAAAAAAATCAAATAATTTATAACATAAAATTAAGATAAAAAGACCATAATAAACATCTCCCACTCAAACTCGACTCGGATCCAACACTAATATATTCTCTCAAAAATGTCTTAATATAATTTAGAATTTTGCTTTTTAAAAGTAAATGTACCTTTTTTATGGAAGCCCGTTTTCGTTACTGAATAAAAATTCAGTTAATTGAAGTTTTATCTTACAATTCTAACTTTTTATCTTACAATTTTGACTTTTCTTCTCGGAAGTAATAATTCAGAATTGCAGGATATAAACTTGTAATTTTGAAAAAAAAAAAAAGTCAATTGTGAAATATAATCTTGCAATTCTGAAAAAAAAAAAAGTCAGAATTCTGAAATGATATCTAGCAATTCTGACTTTATTTCTCAGAATTATGTGATATAAACTCTGTTCTCAAAAAAAATAAACTCGCAATTCTCAAAAAAGCAAGATATAAACGTGCAAATCTGAGAAAAAAGTCAGAAGTGCATGATACACTTGCAATTCTGAAAAAAAGTCTGAATTCTGAAATTATATCTCGCAATCTGCAAGACTTATATGTTCTCAGAATTGCGACTTATCTCACAATTCTGATTCCATAACTTGCAATTGCGTGTTATTAAGAGAACTGTGTGAAATAAACTCAATTCTGTAAAAACAAGTCACAATTGTGAGATATAAACTCACAATTCTGAAAAAAAAGTCAGAATTCTGAGTTTATATCTTGCAATTCTGACTTTATTTCTCAGAATTGCATAATATAAACTCTCAGTTCTGAGAAAAAAGTCAGAAATGTGAATTGTAAACGTGCAATTATGAGAAAAAAAGTCCGAATTGTGAGATAAAAAGTTGCAATTACTCTTTACATTTTTTAAATTTAGTTGACGGAAATGGCTTTCATATTTTTTTTACTGATAAACAAGACCAAAAAAAGACTGATTAAGAAGTGTGTTATGCATTTGTCAACAGTGCAGGGTATAGTGTAGTTTGCTACTTTACAAAGTTTCGTTCTACTATAGCTTCTAAATTATAAGCAGCATTTATTTGCGAAGGTCCTTCCTCAGCATCGCTCTTTGTTAGCTGTCAAAGCTGGACGGGAGGAGCCTACTCCGTTCGGCTCACCCTGTGGAATATGACGTTTTGTACTATAATATCACCTTCAGAAAACACACATTCACTCTCTACTTGGCAAATGGGATTCTGGGCTTCATTCAAGGGGCTTATGCATATAAACGAAATGTTAACATGTTCTTCATTTTCCCAAGAACAGGCCATGAAGGTCAAGAAGGATGAAAAGAGAGGGGAAAAATTGTACCGTGATTTGTGACTGAACAGCTGTGACATTTATTCCTGGTCTTAACGGATCCTTCCTGAGGTGCTCCATTAGCTGTTCTTTAATCCCGACGAGAATGTCAAGGGCAATTGTAAACACGAGCCAGAGTTCTATCCCTCATTAAAAGATGTATTTACTCTAAATGATGCCCTTATCATTTGCCACGGATGAAAATACAAAGGAGGGATGAGGCATCGTTTTAGTTTTGCGATTCTCGTTGACATTTTGTTATTTTGGAAATGTGTTTTGGGAAATATGCTACATGGATGAGGGCAATGTCTGTTCTGGCAAATCCATGTGGCCACAAATGCAAAATCCACTAAAATGAAAGCAGCATTAATGCAGCTCTCCAAAAGAGGCACCAAACGAAAATCTCAGAACTCTCAGGAGTGGCATTATGAAGCTAATTTGAAATTAATTAACAAAGACTAGACTTCTTTTGTTTGGCACGATTTCCCATTTTACAATGAACAGGTGTAGTCTACATGAAACACTTACCAAACAGAAATCAATCCATTTGTTCTGCTTCCTGCTACAGAAAGTGAGAACAAAATCCTCCTACAATTCTGTGGCGAGTCACGCAATTGTTTGCTTTAACATTTTACATCGAGCTCATAAACGGAGCTTATTCTGCCGGGGAAAGCCAGGGACATGACATGATATTAACAGCCCAGCATCTCTCTCTCGCTGCCTCTCCCGGGACACAAGTGTTAATCGGAGCCATCAGGTCCTTTCCTGCTGGATCAATGTCAGCACAAATTTCAGATTGCTTTCCTGATGCACGCCAACTTATCTGTGATTCAACTTTAATAGGTTATTGAACGGCACAAGCATTTAGAGAGCAGGGCCGTATTTCAAGTTATTGACAATCAAATCCACACAACTTTCTCATTACCATACATTAGGACAAACAGAATTAATCTTTAGGGGCACTGTCAGGTGAAAGGACAACACTATGATTGAAAGAGGTCACAACCTGGGTTGTAGGAAAATAAATGACTAATATCCAGTTGAGGTTGAAAAGATAATGCTTTTCTGTATTTTTAGCAATTTTCTATAAAAAAATTACCATACTTTTTATCTTTCAAAACAAACATGAGTATTACACTAATGTCTACAAATAGTGAAATGCAAAAGTCAAAATTAAAAATCTAAATTTTTGAAACATTTAAAACAACGAAAGGTTATGATGTAAAATAAACAATATTTAATATTCCCCACTATTTATAGGTCACTAATCAAATAAGTACAGTACTGTGTACATTCGTGTCTGCTTGAGTGTTGGTAAAGCAAATACTTAAAATACAAAAAAATATTATAAAACCAAAATTTTTAGTCAAATTAAAAATTTGTAATTTGTAAAAAAAAAAATATATACTGTGGTTCAAAAGTTTTGGGGCAGTCGTTTTTTTAAGGCAAAGTATTTAATTTTTTACAGCTAGAGGGCACATATTCAAAACAAACAAGGAAACAAAGGCATAGTTTGATGACGCTTCATGCCCACAGCCGATGCAATCTGACAGGACTCGGGCAGAAATCATGTAAATGGATGAGCTAATGCATTAAAATTTTATTAATGTCATTGTAGTATGAGCAGGGTGGGCTGAAAGCCGTTGAAGTGAAACAAGGCCGCTGGAGCGATTGCTAATTAGAAACGGCATTACACATGGCTCGAAAGTAGAAGAGCTTTTATTATGCTGCAGTTGACCACTTCTGCTTCTGCTGGTCATGCGTATGTGGGGTAAAGTAGCGTGGTTTTATCATACTAGATACTTTTAAGTGTGTTGAAAGTTCTGTTATAATGCTACTCTGTGTATTCATCACCCGTCTAATAAAACGCACACTAAACCGGAAATCGAGGGCATATGACATCATTGGCAGGAGATGCAATAACAAGGGACGGGACAGGACAGTTAAAATTGCTTATTTCTCTGGATTTAAACATTCTTGGAAGCATTTGGGATAATGTAAGTATACAAGTCAACAAAATACATAACACTGTTCTAGTAGTTTTTGGATATTTTAATCAAAAACCTTACATATTGTGCCTTTAAAAGATTAATACTTGTTATTGCTTGTTACAAAAGATAATAAATACCATTCTTATAAACTTTCAATTCATTAAAGGCTCCTTAAAAAAGTTTACCCTTGTACCCTTGTCCTAGGCCAATCAGCAGTAAGGGGCGTGTCTTGTAAGGATAGAGAGATGGAGACTACACACTTAAAAATAAAGGTGTTCACGAGGCCATAGAAGAACCTTTTTGTTGAAATGGTTCTACAAAAGAACCTTCAACATCTGAAGAACCTTTCTGTTTTACAAAAGGTTCTTTATGGTGAACAAATGTTCTTCAGATTATAAAAAGGTAGGAAATAGATGGTTCTTTAAAGAACCTTCGAATTAATGGTTCTTTGTGGAACCAATAATAGTTCTTCTATGGCATCGCTGTGAAGAACCTTTTAAAGCACCTTTATTTTTAAGAGTGTACAGATAGAGAGAAATGGAAGATAACAAAGAGGACATTAAAAACAAGGTTTACAATCAGGCAAGAGGTAGGACCCGCGTAAATACCAATGCTGCTTTCCAGCGATGGAGAGAACTCACGTTGAGGTTGCATTGCTTCCTTTTGATAGGTGAGTAATGTTGATTTTGCAGTTTCACACAACTTATCTGTTTTGGCTTTTGTTTGAATATACTTGTGTGCCATCTTCGCTTATTTCCACGATTGTTGTTATGCCTGGGTTGTGTACGTACGTGCGGGGCGGTGATATCAAAACAGGGGCGAGGTCCTGTTGAGCTATGAGTGTGTTTGTTTTGGTGCACAAAACCAGTCATAAGGGTAAATTTCTTGAAATTGAGATTTATACATCATCTGAAAAAATAAGCTTTCCATTGATTTATGTTGTTGTTAGGATAGGACAATATTTGGGTGAGATACAACTATTTGAAAATCTGGAATCTGAGGGTGCAAAAAAATCTAAATATTGAGAACGTCAAATGACGTTCTTAGCAATGCATATTACTAATCAAAAATTAAGTTCTGATATATTTACGGTAGGAAATTTACAAAATATCTTCATGGAACAGCTACTTAATATCCTAATGATTTTTGGCATAAGAGAAAAATTGATAAATTTGACCCATACAATGTATTTTTGGCTATTGCTACTGCACAAATAAACCCATACTACTTACAACTGGTTTTGTTGTCCAGGGCCACAAATATCAACATTGGCAAAAATCGCTTAGTGCACCTTTAAGCATTTTATTAAAAAAGTTTTCAGCACTGATAATAAGAAGCTGCTGAAAATTCAGCTTTGCATCACAGGAATAAATTACATTTTAAAATATATTCAGATACAAGTTTTTCAAATCGCAATAATTGGTAACACTTCAGTATATGGAACAATTCTTACTAATAACTAGTTGCTTATTAGCATGCCTATTCACAACATATTTTCTATTAATTAGTACTTAGAAATAACATATTCTGCATGACAATATTCTACATCCCTAATTCTACCCAATGCCTAAACTTAACAACTACCTTACTAACTACTAATAAGCAGCAAATTAGTAGTTTATTGAGGCAAAAGTCAGTTAATGGTTTGTTAATAGCAAGAACTGGACCTTAAAATAAACTGTGACTCAATAATCTATCACAACATTACTGTATTTTTGGTCAAATACATACTGCCTTGGTGAGCATAAAAGACTTCTTTCAAAAAACATAAAAACTTTTAAAAGTTGCATTAAAATAAAAATAGTAATATTAAACTAGACAGATATGAAATCTAAACATTTCCACTAGTGGTCTTAGACTTTGGCACTCCAGTGTATATAGAAATTGGTGTCTAAAAAAAGTCCAGAAGAGTCTAGCTGAATATCGAACAGTGAAATGTGTTCCCTCTGTTGGTTATGAACGTGTCAAAAACACTGGGTGGCCGTTTAGTGGGTCCCAGCTGCTGCCAGCAGTTCTTATGCTGCAAATGTCCGCCATGGCCTTGAATCACACAGAGCAAATTTCACATCAAAAGCAACAGACTTCACACAGGCGCCGAACTGACGGTACTCTCTCGGAGCTGAGGGAGAATGTGGGAAACCTTTTTTTAAAAGAAGACCGAGCTATATACATCTACTGTCTGGGAGTAAAAATGTATTACAATAAAAGCTATTCGGTAACAGAAAAAGAGGCCCAATTTTCTTCCTGTCCTTCAAACTCGGCTGAATGCTAAAAGAAGAAAATGGGACAGGGTAGGTATGCACAATTACAATTTACATATTCACATCAGAGCTGTGTTTTGGCTGTTTCTGTGACCACAAACAGCAATAGCCTACAGCATGTGTGTGACTACAGCTTACTGTAGTAAACAGACTCAGCCATTAGTGCTCCAAAGGTGTCAGAAAAATTTCACTCAGTATGTCAGCGCCCTGATTATCAACACTGAAATCCTGCCGGCTGCTGCAAACTCGCCCGAATTTCTCCTGGAGGTGCTTTACACGACCATTTATTTTAATAACTGAATTCATAACTTGCCTCATTGCAAACACGAACTTTAGCTGCAAGACAGTTTAAAAGTTAGCATCCATACCCGCCTTTGTTTATTCGGCTAAATTACAAAACAATTATGGCCCACAAGGTCATTTCCAATGCAGAGTCATGCAATTTTCATACTACGGGCCTTTAAAGAACACAGCTGAATAAACAGACGCTGCATCACTTCATTTCACCGTGCTGCATGATGCAAAGTAATTTCGTCCTTTCTAGTGGCTTCATTACAGTCTAATGTGTTCTTCAGGACACTTCATAACCGAAATGTACTTGGATGGGAAAATGAGGGGTGGCGAATCAAGCAGAGCTTGATGAATTAGATGACATTTCCATGCATCTGAAGGTCGAGTGGTTTGTCAACATCGGTGAAACCTTGAGATGAATGACTGGCTGCGAACCTCGCCGTGAACGTCATTGTCCGCTGAGAGAAAACCACATAGGGAGGTTTGTGTACATCTAGGCTATATACAATTTGTTGTGTTCAAGCAGCTGGGTCTCTTTAATTGTGTGAAGGAATCATTTTGTGTGTGTTTACGTGTGCCTAGGGCCTTTATAGATAGTTAGCTGTCCAAAGCGGCCCATTCTAAGCTCCTCGTTAAGATGCGCTTGTTGCCAGATAATTACAGTCACGCAGGACCATTTTCAGTATCATTTACCGCACGCAATGCCGCTTATTAGTTGTAACAAATAAACATTCTAAATAAAATTACTAGAGAGCTATTGGAGATTATTTTCAGCGAGCTGGATCCAGTTAAGTTTACAATACCCCGACCAAACGTTCTTGCATTTACAAGCTAAAAGAGCCAAGAAAAATTTTCATGAGCCCCATCATATATCAGCTAAAAACAGTTCTACCAATAGACTGATAAACGAATGAAATGAATGCAAATTAACTAAAAAAGTGTTAATCCACAAAGTATATCCATTTCACTGCTGCTCGCAGAAGAAAAACAAAATGACACTCCCCTCTGGAAGCTTGTGTTGAAGAGCCTTCAGCTCTGCTATCTGTGCTGAGAGAGAGAGGGAGAGAGGGTGAAGAGGTGCAGCATTCTGCATTCATCTCCTGAAGGAAGGATTAAAGCAAAGGGGTTTGTTGCTCAAAACAGAGATGAACATATTTGCTCTTTGTTTGACTAGGAAGGTTTGGATTCATTGTGCAAGCAGATGAAACTACCGTTTGTTTGATTGCAAGATTTGGATTGATTGTATACAGGCTATGTGGTGATTTTTGATAAACAGTTGACTGTGTGCTCAGTTTTATAGCAGTCTGACAGATTTATTTACTTCCTTTATAATGAAGAAGGCGTAACTGCAGCAGTTATCCATCAGTATTCATTTCAGAAACCTGACAGTTGACTGACACAAAGCTAAAAAGAATAAATGTGACAAGTTTTTCAGTGAATACTTACCTGTCAATACATAAAAATAAAAAGTAGGTATCTATATATAAATAAATAACATTATAAAGAAATAACTAAAACATTTTAAACAAATAAATAATAATGACAAAATTGTAAATAAAAAATATCATTATAAAACATCATTATAAAATAATATTATAATAAATAAAAACATTATAAATGAACAAATAAATAAAAATGGCTCAACTGTACATAAATAATATATAAATAATATTATCAAATAATAAATAATACACTCTAAAAATGCTGGTTTAAAAACAAACCAGCGCTGGGTGAAATATAGACCCCAGCGACTAGGCTGTTTTGACCCATCGGTTCACTACATGATGGATAGTTTTATTTAACTCAACTATATTATTTAAAAACTACTATATGGCTGGAACCGAAAATAGGTTGTAAACTAAAAACCAGACACACAATTATTAGAGGCATCAGCAATAATCAAAAGGTGAACATTTATTATTAAGCAATAATAAACACTAATAAATGTTTACTTACTTGGGACCCTGGACCACAAAACCAGTCATAAGTAGCACAGGTATATTTATAGCCAACAATAGATTGTATGGGTAAAAATGATTGATTTTTCAGTCACATTTATTTTAAGGTGCAATTCTCACTATTAACTATTAACTATGACTTTTGCTGCAATAAGCTCCTAATTTGCTGCTTACCCATAGTTAGTAAGGTAGTTGTTAAATTTAGGTATAGGGCTGAAATAAAGGATCTAAAATACAGTCATGCAGAATAAAGCATTAATATGTGCTTTATAAGTACTAATAAACAGCCAATATGCTAATAACATGCACGCTAGTTAGTAGTGAGAATTGGTCCTTAAAATAAAGTTACCAATTTTTCTTTTATGTCAAAAATCTCTAGGATATTAAGTAAAGATCATGTTCCATTAGGATATTTTGTAAATTTCCTATCATAAATATATCAAAACATAATTCTTGATTAGCAATATGCATTGCTAAGAACTTAATTTGGACAACTTTAAAGGTGATTTTCTCAGTCTTTTGATTTTTTGCACCCTCAGATTCCAGATTTTCAAATAGATGTATCTCAGCCAAATATTGTCCTATCCTAACAAACCATACATCAATAGAAAGCTACTTTAGTATAAATCTCAGTTTCGAAAATTGACCCCTATAACTGGTTTTGTGGTCCAGGGTCACATATTAATAAATGTTCATTTCCAACCTATTTTGGGTTCATTCTAATCAAGAAATACAGTAACTTTTAAACAATAGTTGAATTAAATAAAACTACCCAGAAGGTTGGGATAAACATTTAACCCAACCGCTGGGTCAAATAAACCTAATCACTGGGTTTTTTCATATGTTTTTAGCCCATCATTTTTTACAGTGTACAATAAATAAATAAATAAACAAATAAATTCATGAATACAATTCTGAATTAATGCCGCCATTGCAATCAAAAGAGAATTTGAGAATTAGCTGATGCTAATTTGTTGTTTGTATCGTAACTGTCTGAACAAGGAGTTCCCGGTATCAACACAAATTTTACGAAACAGTAACCTCTGCTTCGTAATGCATGCAAGTGTACAAACAAACCCCAAAGATCAGCAAAAGGCAGTGCCAAGTGTGTGACATTCGACATAATTCAGAGCACAGGGTAATCGTCCAACCAAGCAAACATGCCAGCCCTTCATGCTCTGCTAGACCGCAGACCAGAATACACTGAGTGACATTTATGTTCTTTTATTTTCCACTTTAATGTTGCCTTACCCTCTCCGCAATGACATTTCCATGCACTAACCAGAACAAAGATTTTCACTTGTGCGATTCATTTGATATTTAAGCATATGCTGCTTTTTCACACGGTAATTAAACCGTAGAAGTGAAGACAGAGGAGAAGCGCACATCCATTACCCAGACCAGCCCGTTCCCAGGGCCTGATGAATTTTTAATATGTATTTGTAGCTGGTTAGACTTCAGGATTTTAGTTTTAGGGAGATTTAAGATGGTACAACAATACAATAATATTAAAACATCTCAGTTTGATCTGTTGATATAAATCATTACTGGCAGCATATTTGGAAGTAAAATGTGTTAAACTTTTTAAAGTAGAAAGTAATGAAAGTTTTGCTTTCACTTTGTTAAATTGATTAACATTAGTTAGTTAAAGGGAAAGTTCACCCAAAAATGAAAATTATTAATTATAAGTTCGGCAGCTCCTGCATCAACAGCACCACATGCATGTCATGGTACTCTCGTGAACGTGTATCAATGACTGACACAGAGGAGAAAGAAACTGAGAAGAAATTGTTGACTGAACTTGTTTTCTTTGCGCACAAAAAGTATTGAAATAGCACAAAAATTCTAAATAGCATTTTTAAAGCGGTCATGAACTGCCGTGGTTTTTTATTTTGTACTGTTCTCTGAGGTCCACTTATAATGTTATCAAGATTTTTACATAAAAACCATCATAATTTAGAACAGGCTATTTTCTGTCCTGCTTTTATCTGCCCTCATTAGGATGCTCTGTTTGAATAGGCATAGTGGATTGTAGACTCGAAAGTAAACGCCTACTTCTATGATTGGCTAATAGCGTACATTCATTCCTCATTGATGGATGCAGCTGTGATTTAGGTTTAAAACAAACAAATAACTCAATACATAGATCATTTAGTGTTATTGCACCCAAACTTTGGAACTCTCTACCACGCTCACTCCGTTCTGTCACTAATATCTCAGAATTTAAATCTTTACTCAAAACTCACTTGTTTTCTGAATGTTACACCTCTGATTTGATAAACTGACTGCTCTGCTTGATCAACCTATACTCTGCATGTTTGTCTCTTAGGTCTTGTTTTGTATTTCCAGTTTGTTATATTTGACTTCTTGTATGTTTGTTTACCTAATGTTTCTCTACTTGACTACTGTTTCTTTCAATGTTTTGTCCGTACTATCTCTTCTTTGTTACATTCATTGTAAAGTGTCCTTGAGCTCTGGAAAGGCGCTATATAAATAAAAAATATTATTATTATTATTATTATTACATATCAAACGATCTGTATGATCAAAGCAGTAGTGACCATGTAATGAAAACAGTCGCTCACACTTTTGTTGGATCCAATATAGGCAGCACATCATCGTCTTTTAGATTTAATCTTTTTAAAAATCCCACATCGAATTCTGTCGCTCTGGTTACTGACGGTTCCCTGAGATAAGGGAACGAGCGTTGCGTCACTGACGCTAGAGTAACTGCAAAGACTTTATATATAGGAAGACAGTGCACTCCTATTACTTATGAATGGGAGAAAGTGCAATGACCAATATGGTGAACAAGCCCCGCCTTCTGAATGAAATAGCCAGTCGTTAATTAGTGAAGTCATCGCATCACTGCAGCTGCAGTTAGAAGCTCCGGTTCCTATAGAAACAGGCTGCATTCAAACTTGCGTGCACATTGGCTGGTCTAGCATCAAAAACAAGCTTTTTTTTAAACAGTATCTGAACATAAGAAACAAGCTTTATGAGACTGTTGTTGTCAAATTTCATTGGTGTTTTTAAATATGAAATTTAATTGTAAGATTAGTGAACAGTTTTGGAGAATTTAATGTTTCCCCATTCAAAGAGATGGGAGCTGCACTTGCATGCCCGAGAGGCATTTCAAAGATGGCCGCTGAGTGAAAAGACTTGTTTTAAAGGGACTTCGGTAATTGTAAACGAATCCGTGGTACAATTAAGTAAAAAAAAAAGGCCAGAGTTCTTACCGACGCAGTCTGAAACGTAATTAAAAATAAAGTTCATCTACTCTTTCCTAATGTTCGACCAGAAAGAAGGCAATGCTTTGCAAATGCAAAAAAAAAGTTTTTTTTTTTTTTTTCACAAATTGGCACTGCAAAGCATCCTGTTGTTTTCAGAGCCATCTTTGTTGTTTGGTTTCTGTGTAGACCAGTGCATTTGTCTCTTTGGTAAATATTAAGCTCAGGACACACCAAGCTGATGGTCGGCCGTCGGCAACGTTGGGCCACCGGTGCACGTCTGTCGGCTAGTTTGTTTGGTGTGTTCCACATGTCGGCTCTCGTCGGGCTCACAGCCGTGGGAGTTTGCCCAATTCAACATGTCATCAGCGTTGGGACCATCGGGGAAAGTGAGAACTCTGACTGGATGTTCAGTTTAGCGAATGAGTCAGTGCCAGAGAATTAAAGCGAAAGTGATGAAAACAGACTAGCAAATAAAGACGGCACAAACAGAAGGCTGTTCTAATGTTACGTAATCTTTCCGAAGCATTCAGAAATATGAAAATTTGACAATAACATGAGCCTCTTAAAATAAAGTTATCAACGTAACTGATATTCAAGATAGTAAGCAAGCACAGCTTTGTTTACGTTTCATATATCTGCATTTATCTATCATATTATCTGTATAACGTTGTTTCGGTTTCTCATTTTGAATAACGAATATATTACTATTGACATCTGCTGATATAGACAGCTAATTCCTCTCACGCAGGCGCAGAACGCACATGTTAGTTTGCACAAATGCAGCTTTTTGTCCAGACCATAGACAGTAAAAAATATGGACGTAGTGTCCGTGACGTCACCCGTAGGTTTCTGAAGAGCATTTTTGAAGCTCTTAGTGGGCGGGAGTTGGCTGTCGCCATCTTGGAATCACGCCACTGCACGTCACTCCCGGATAATCGAAAATGGGCAAAGAGGTGGGACGTGGGTGGAGCTGGTTGCTGAAACCATGTCCGCCTAGCGCAACGGTGGTGACGGCAGCGGCAATCCACCTGTCACTCAAGTGGCCACGCCCTAAATTATGCAGAACTTTAAGGCTTAATATAATTTAAATGGATGAACGGATGAGGAAAAATTCACCCCCCTCACAGATGACATGAAGGGCACAATTAGCTATACAGACTGTAAACGTATTTTTTTCTGCTGTAAAGTTGGGCATTTTAGCATGGGGAGTCTATGGGATTGACTCCCTTTTGGAGCCAGTCTCTAGCGGCCAGTCAATGACTTGCAGTTTAAGTCACTTCCGTGTTGGTATCAATAGAGAGAGCGGGAGGTTGCTGCTTGGTCCAGATGCTTCCAACTCGAGGCGACAACAGCGCCGGCTTTTGTCGCCGCTAGTTCTTTGAAGTCAGCTTGGTGTATCCCAGCCTTTATGCGTGAATTAGTTGGCGGGGCTAAACAGGCAGCAATGTCGATCTTCTTCTGTGGAGGCGGACCTTAATCTACCTATTGCATCATACATAGGAACATCCAAGAAGCTGTCGTTTTGGCAGACTGCCTTCAATATAAGCTATTTTTAGACTGTTGACAAAGTTTTGAGTTGTGAAACCTACAGGATGTTTTTATAGTACAATGACCTCTTATATGTCTAATATCAAGGCAATTTCGGTTTCTCAGTTCATAACCACTTTAAAAATATATACTAAATTAAAACAGAATAATCACATAATAAATTATTTAAAGGATGCTGACATTTAGACATTTTGAGAGGCTGAGATGAAAGGCAGGGATCTGGACCTCTCCTAGACGGGCCTAGCAACAGCTCTGATTTGTGGCGACATATTTGACGTGTTGCTCGGAAACTGGCCGCAGAATATCGCTGTGCGCCCCGATTAAAATCCAGTCAGATACCAAAGACAGACGAGCGCTGTGCTCCTCTTCAGGGCTTATCACTTTCTTATTGCCTCTAAGCCACGGGGAAGAGGAAGTTCTGAATGAAAAATAAGCTGGAGCAGAATTTCTCGCGGCACATGTAAACAGCGAGCCAAAGAGTATATCCATCTTTCTGCATTAGCTTATTTTATTGGTAAGCGTGCATTTAGCAATGCAAAAGTGCAAACGTATCCATACGGATGGGTTTCTCCTCATTATCAAACACAGCAGACTTCCCGCCAAAACCAGAGGAACAAGATAATTAGTCATGCCGGGCTAGGGCCTGGGAAGCAATCTGACAGAGGAATATATTGATTTAGGAGAGAGGGTGAAGCAAACAGCCGAAGTTAGGGGTTACTATCAATCTTCTCCTCCAAGTCTATCAGTATATGATGAAGCACGTATGCGCGCTCGCTCACATACACTCGTTCCAACAGCTCGCCGGACAGCTTGTCAGAAAGAGACAAATGTAAGTGGGAACTAATGTCTCTGTGGACTCTGGAGGGAGTTTACAGCCTGCAAACATTAAGGCCCTGCTTTTTTCGGCAAGTTTAAAGCTATCCCTTGAGCTGGAGACTTTTCGGATGTAGTCGGCTGGCTAAATCAGAGGATGATGAGAGGAATGGTAACGGGAAAAAAATCCCTGCGAGTGAAACACCGCCTCTGCATTCATAATACAGCGATCAGTCTCAGGTGTGGGTTGTCTTATGGAACGCCGCTGCTGATGTGTTTAGCGTAAAGAGCGCTGATCTATTTGCCGGGGATTCGAATAACCCCACTGCGATTGGTTGTGTGTGTGTGTGTATATGTGCTCGCTTCGTCTGTCCTCGTCTTCTTCACACAAACATAAATGCACACAATGGTCCCCACGTCCCCTAAAAGCAGGAATGGCTTGAGGATAAGTATGTTTACAGCTATGCCTCTCACATGCAATTGTGTCTCCGTGCATCAGCAGGCGTGCTAAAGGAGAGATAAACTGTTATGCGGCCAGCTGAAGGCTGAGGCTTTGAGCGGAGGATTTTAATGTATCGGTAGTTCAGCGGTTCAATAATCTGTGGAGACCTGCGACAGCGGAACTGGGCGACTAATTGACGGGCTGTTTGGACAGAGCCGCGGGAACGCGGTCACTTTCACGCTCCCTCAGTCCTGTGTTTCTGTCAGGAAGACGGAAGAAAGAGCGGGGGGAATGCGGAGAAGAGCCAGACGTTGAGCCCGCAGGGGGACCTGATGTCACTCACACAGCACAGAGCTCTCGGGCAGCTCTCGGAGAGAAAGACATCCTACCTCAGGAGCGGAGAGTGCCAGCTCTTTGCTAACACAATGTGAAACACCTGTTACTGCCAAAAGCCCTCACATGTCTCGTACCTCAAGCAGACTCGACACCGCTCCATCTCCAGAACTTTTGGCTGCTTCTGCAGCTACTGTACTCGTGCTTCACTTCTTCACAACACCCGAACAAGATCATTTTTAGTAGACAGATAAAGAGAAAACTATTGGATTGGGACATGACGCAAGCTGGATTCAAACCCACATTTCTCACATTAGCGCCATGGCTCAATGTGTCTGAAGCAAGGAGGTCTAAAATACTAAAAAAAAAGCTATCTGTTAACATGCAGCAATGACACTTGCTCAGCTGGCACCCAAAAGCACAGAAGTTTACTATTTAAAATTTGCAAAACATTTCATTAGCAACTGTCCTGAACTGTAATATGAAAAGCAGCAGGAGAAAAGTCAATTTTACACTTTTAAAAGCTCTCTAAAAATAACTACTGTGGTATAAATATATGTGTGAATTAATGTAAAAAAAATTTTTATTGATGGTTGTTTAGGGGTTCAAGCACATAGTGCTGAAACCCTACTGTAATTGTTAGAATGGTCACAGATCAGTGATCTCCACATAAAACTAATCGTGCAGACCAAACCCTAAGTCGTAGAGACTTGAAACTTGGAGGAATGGTAGTACTCACACCGCCGACAACGTGACCAAAGCTAGCCCCAGTAGGTCTGACGGGGGTGCTACAGTGGCCAAAAGTACGAAATCGCTCATAATTCCTAAACCATCAGTCGCAGACTCAAGTGTCTAATGTCTTCGGAATCCTTGGCTCACACCGGACAAAACGCATGCCTCAGATTCGATTGTGAAATTTTCGGGTATCTTGGATTTTTTGGAAAATCTACTTCTGCGGACTAGTCCTAGGTTTTTCACCCGATCAGAACCAAACCAGTGCAGAAAGATTCTCTGGAGAGTGAATATCAATAATTATCAAAAAAAAAAAGCTGAATTTTTCACTCACTGTCGCGAAGGGCAACAAAACATTCGAAAGGCTCAGGGCTACTTTTAGTAAAATAACTCCTGAATAGAATGAGATATCTCCACCAACACTTATGTAAGTGCTCAATCTGAGGTCACAGAAGAAAAAAAAAATATTGCGGAGCATGACCACTTGGTAAGAGGGAAAAAAAAACATAAAAATGGCTATAACTGAACAACCATGTATCCTATTAACATGAAAATCAGTGTGCATCTGTCTTGGTCTGAAGTGCCATAAGTGTCTACAAGGACATTACATATCTTAAAAAAACATGACTGTCTGTTAGACACGGCCGATCGAAACGAAACTCGGTGGGCCTGTTCAACCCACAAACCCAAAGCTCTGAGAGAAATTTGAAAGAAATGCACTATGGGGTGCGCTATCACATTTTTCAAGAGTGTAAACGATTGTACGTTGCATGGTTTTTCACACAAAAGCAAGATATTCATATCATACGATAGAACTCCTCATTCCGGACAACTTTGTCTCTAGAACCACTGCTGTCAATCAAATCATTTGTTCAATGACTGAGATGATGTAAAAAACCTACTTTTGCCCACTAGTCCTAGGTTTTTCGCTTAATCTGGAAAAAACGACTGCAGTACAACTCTTTGGACTCTCTAGGCCAACAATTATCAAAAAAAACATGTTGAAATTTACCCTTTGGGAAGCTATAACAGGGTCGTTTAGAAAAGAGGCCTACACAAATTTACCCAAAATTCTACAGTAATTCTAAGCCTAAAGAAAAACGTTAAAAAATTTTGAGAAAAACGAAACCTGCTGAGCACATGCGAAAGGTGATTCTAAACAAGCATGCAAAGTTTTAACGGGATCGGACCACAGCTGTTGCTTATTTCTACGGTAAAAAACCTGGATTAACCAAAAATGATTTTTAAATCATTGATTTATTGGTTACAAGCTTGCTAAATAATGTCTTTTTTTAAATATGTGCTTAATGCCTTAAAGTGCTTGAACCCCGATAATCGCTGCTTGCAGCTATATATATATATATATATATATATTCAATAAAGAATTCTATTTTAAATAAACACAGTACTTTCCACAAAAATATTAACCCTGTGCTGTGCTGAAAAATTTTCCTTTTTAATTTAGTGTTCCTGGTAATGCTCAAAAATCTCTCAATATGCTATATTAAGTCCAAATTTTGAATTCAGTCTCATTTTTAACTGGGAACACCATAAGTGTAACAATGTGGGAAGAAAATCCCTAAAAAGTGGAAAAAATTTAAAGAAGGTGTCAGTAAAGTCAGTAAGTTTTAGTCTTATGAGATAACATTATAATTTTCCATAAAAAAAAAAAACTCTCTGTATCAGAATGACAACATGAGGGTTAAAAAGCACAATTGTGTTCAACAGAAATGTTTCTTAAGCAAAAAAATCAGCTTATTAGAATGATTTCTGAAGGATCATGTGACACTGAAGCCCGAAGTAATGACTGCTAAAAATTCAGCTTTTCCATCACAGAAATACATTGCATTTTAAAATATATTAAAATAGAAATCAGTTTCTTTAAATTGTTAAAATATTACAATTTTTACTGTATTTTGTATCAAATAAAAAAAAATCCTTTGAATGGTAGCTGTATTTGTATTTATAAACAGGATCATTACACAATAAAAATATTGCATTTATTTATATATTAATTTTTATCAACAAAACATCATGAGAATAAACAAGTACTTTTAAAAAGCTGTCAATGGAAAAAGACAGCTTTTTGCTTCCAGATGGTGGAGGCTAGTCATGGCATCTACCGACACATGCTAACCGGCTAAACCTTGACCCCTTGGTCTGGAGCATATGTGCTAACAACTAAATCACAGCTCTCACCACAGGACAGAAAGATGGACATTTAAAGAGGTTTACTCTATAATGAAGTAGAAATGCTGTAAAAAGCACAAGAAAAGACACCTGACATTTTGAAAACTCTGAAGTGGCTTGTTTTATTAAAGGTATGTCACCTTACCCCAGGAGTCGCTCACATATCCAGTTCTTTTAAATCTATTAGAGCATGTGCCTCTCAACACTTCTGTTCCAGAGTGACATGACAAAGGCTAACAGTGGCCCTATAATAATGCCAGTCCTCACCCTGGGCTTTAGATCAAACTAGGTCAGTGTCACTCAGTTATCCATAGGAATATATGCACAAGGGATGTGTCCTTGCTCAAAACTAAATCGGAAAATGCATCTGCAAACACAGCAAGCAGGAGAGCAAACACACACAGTGGAGCAGGCTAAAAGAACCAAAGACCTCCGTGTACGTGCTGGACTGAGCTAAACCACTCGTAATCCCCTTCACCACCAGGAGCTGACAGTTAGGTGGAAAGGAAAATTGAAGCACAGCTATTTATATTCAATTATGTCTAAACATCTTATTATGATATCTATTGTGAGCAATTATCATGAGTCAATAACAGCTGAGTGTTTTAATTATACCCCATGTCGAGGGGAACAGAAAGCAAATAATGCTGCAAATCGCACACACGCATAAACATGCAGATGCAAAATGTTTTTCTATCATGATGAGGACTTTCCAACAACTTCTATTGTTTTTATACTAAATAATGTTTTCTATCCCCCAATCCTAAATTTAACCTTTTTGCATTTTTATAATTTTATTAAAACACTGTTCAGTATGATTGTTAAGCTAATGAAGCTGATTTCAGCATTTACTGTGTTTGCTAAGACATTTGGTTTCCACAATGTAGTGGGAATGTAAGTACAATCAAGAGAACGTCAATGATTTTACCTCATCTAGTTTCCTGATTTATTGTATTTATGTGGTTTTTAATCAACTGGTAAAAGAAGCTTTTTTCAAAAGCTAACAAGAGTGAAATTCCTAACATTAATTCCATTAATTCTGAATAGTCAATGTTCTTCTAGAATTAAAAAAAAAAGTATTGTAGCACAGAGGTTGCATAAGTACATTTATTCAGTAACCATCACTGCAACAGTACCATCGATAGTCATGTTTGGATTTATAACAGTTTGTCACTCAGGTTTGCTCACAGATTTAGACACGCTTTCGCAATATCACAACTGAGATTGCTAAACTCCAACTGAGTTTTCAGATCATCAGCACTTTTTTGTTGTGCTGTGCAAAAAAATGTATCTATTTAAAGGAGAAGTCCACTTCCAGAACAATAATTTACAGATAATGTACTCACCCTCTTGTCATCCAAGATGTTCATGTCCTTCTTTCTTCAGTCGTGAAGAATTTTTTTTTTTTTTTTAAGAAAATATTTTTCTATTTTTCTATTTTATGTTTTTTGAGGAAAACATTTCAGGATTTTTCTCCATATAATGGACTGCTATGGTGCCCCGAGTTTGAACTTCCAAAATGCAGTTTAAATGCGACTTCAAACGATCCCAGCCAAGGAAGAAGGGCCTTATCTAGCAAAACGATCAGTTATTTTCATAAAAAAAAACAAAAAAAAAAAAAACAATTTAAATACTTTTTAATCTCAAACGCTCGTCTTGTCTTGCTCTCCCTGAACTCTGTGTATTCTGCCTCAAGACAGTTAGGGTATGTCAAAAAACTCCAATCGTATTTTCTCCGTCAACTTCAAAAATCATTTCAAAATCATCCTACATCGCTGCAGAAGTACCGACCCAGTGTTTGCAAAGTGAACATTCAAAGAAGATCAAACACTCTTAAGAAAAAAGGTAAAACAGCAATATAGGGCGATTTTGAAGTTGAGGGAGAACATGAGATGGGAGTTTCTTCGACATACCCTAACTGTCATGAACCGGAAAAAAAAAGGTTGGGAAGAGCAAGACAAGATGAGCGTTTGAGATTAAAAAGTATTTAAATTGTATTTTTTTTTTAATGAAAATAACAAATCGTTTTGCTAGATAAGGCCCTTCTTCCTCGGCTGGGATCGTTTGAAGCCGCATTTGAAGCTGCATTTTGGAAGTTCAAACTTGGGGCACCATATCAGTCCATTATATGGAGAAAAATCCTGAAATGTTTTCCTCAAAAAACAATTTCTTTACGACTGAAGAAAGAAAGACATGAACATCTTGGATGACAAGGGGGTGAGTACATTATCTGTAAATTGTTGTTCTGGAAGTGGACTTCTCCTTTAAGAGAAAAGCTTTATTTTGAGGATTTCAACTCTGGCATCTGGCAACCCCCAAGCATTAAAGCTGGTGGAGGCTTGTTACCAATGCAAGCTAATAGAAATATTAATAGGAAAAAATAAATAAATAAATAAATAGCAGTGGGCCAATATCACAGACAACTATGCTTAATTAATCGATAGAAGCCACGCTGAAAATACAAGTAATCGTCCAGTCCTACCTTGAAATGTGATTAGTACCCCTTTTAACCTCTGACAATGTCAGTAATTCAAAGACCTACTTATTAAAAAAAAAAAAAAAATGCAAATTCCTGTATGTCATGCATGTCTAGTGAAATAAGCTTTCTAGGAAGAGGAAATTCTTGTATTCACAAGTGAGACAAAATGGTACATTAAATTGACTGCGGTTACATAAGTCATTTACATCTATGAGGCAAAATGGAAATGCTATTTTTATTAACATCAGCATAAATCAAAGACCATAAATTAAACATTTGTGCTTAGCAACAAAGAAATATGAAATGAATATGCACAAGCAATTTGAAAATGTCCTCCTCAATTTTTTTGCCCTTTTTTGTGTGACGATGTGTGATGCAGCCATTTGAAAGTACCTCTGTTCTTTTGATATAATGATTATCGTTTCAGTGTTTCTGAACGGGAAGAGCTCTAGGACACTGGGCGTGGGAATGACAAATGAACAGCTCATATTATGAGTGCAATTGCTGAAACCAAGTAGTGGGGCTAAATGCCAGGGATGTGATTGATCGAAAATATACCGCTTTCCCTGCTGATGCAGTCATTAAATAAACGCAGCATCTGGAATAGGCTAGACACGAACACGCCGTGTGCTCTTTTCCTCAGGCTAGCGATCCACACGCACCCAGAGGCCAGCAAGCACAGCTAAGGTCAGCTCTTACACTTTATGCTAAAAATATCAGTCGGTCTGCTGTTACTATGAAGCTTCCGGGACAGTCGCAGTGATCCCGTTTACTCTTACATCTGCAATCTAGTCACACTGGAAAGGCTAAAGAGACGCTTCTCAAAAAAAAAATCGCTCCTTGTTTTTCTGCCCGGCTTGTGCAGCCCGTGGGATGGAGGAAGTGTCTCGTCATGCGTGGAGACAGCAAGATGCCTGTAACTAATCTAACTGACAGCCTCTCAGACACAGATCACAGGGCTGATGGGAGAGAACGGTACAGCAGAGAACTTTCCAAGCAGATTAATTCATAAAGGAGTCCTTCTGTGGCTCGCGAGACGCCCGTGCTGACATGGGATAGCCCTTCCTTATCAAAGGTTCACTTAAAAAACTATCCTTATTTACTCTCCCTCATGTTGTTCCAAACCTGTATGACTTTCTTTCCGCATTAATACGCAAATGGAGAAATTCTGAAGAATGTACTGCTGTTTTTTATGAAGTTACGATGAATGGGGATTGAGGCACTGATGGAAATGATGTAAAAGCACCATAAAAGTGTCATATAAATAGTGCATTATGTATCCGTTGCTTGATGAATTTTCTTGGACAAAAATCAGGTCCACATGAATTTCACCATGCAGATTGCGCAACATGTTCAAGTTGGATATCGCTATACTGCTGACAACAGAAAATGGTCCTTTTTGGCCGTTAAATTTCACTCATGTGATCACAGCTTTGTGATACAGTGTTATAGCTTTCTATTAGGAATTTAAAGGAATTGTTCACCACAAAATGAAACTGTTAATTCACTCACCCTCAGGCTTTATCCAAGATGTAGGTGACTTTTTTCCTCAGTAGAACAGCAAAGAAGTTTTTTTTTAGCTGAAACTGTGATCTGAAGCTTTGCCTGAAAGGTCCACTGAAGTGCTTTGAAACACACAGTGTTATTCTATGTGTTGACATAATTTCAAGTGAAACAGGAAGACAGGGCAGAACATATCAAGCAGGCCTGCCCCTTTTTTTAAATACCCAATAGCGTTTTGTTTATATCATAGCTTGGGCCAGAGCCGTTGAGCTCCGTAAAGCCACATTTGACAGCGTCTGATAACCACAATCTCATCCATATCTCTATAAAATATAGCATTGTGTGTGGAATTCAAATGGGTCCGATGCGTTTTGTGGTCTGTACCCACTTCACACTGTCGGAATAGTTCCTTATCCCCTATATAGTTCACTACGTTCCATTAACTGTATAGAAAATACTAATTCTGTGAACAAGTGATCGATTTCAGCCTCAGCGTCTATTTATAGTGTAGGGGGCAAGACGCTTCAGATTCTAGAGAGCATCTGAGCACACTAGTTTATAGATAACCTTAAGGACTGCAGGTAATAATTTTGTAAGTAATGTTCAGTTTCTTGCACATACCAATCGTTTCACTTCATAAGGCTTCAATATATCATCAGGAGCCATGGGTATTAATTATGTTTTGCCTGTATAGGTTTTTTTTTGTTTCTGACTCTTAATGCCATTAGCCATTGATTTGCATTTTATAAATCACCAAGGACCACAGTTTCAGCTAAAAATCTTCTTTACTGTCCAACTGAAGAAAAAAGTTACCTACATCTTGGATGGCCTGTGGGTAAATTAACTGCAAATTTTCATCTCTTTAAGCTGATATTCAGTGATAAGACGTCCCGCCAAAAGCTGTTAACTATTGTTAATGAGTCACAGGAACCAAATCTTACCTGGTTTGTGAATGAATCACTCAGACCATATCAAAAAATTTGTTCATGAACTAGACATAATTACTTCTTCATTATGTCATAAGAACATGTAAAAGAGACAGTTTAAATTTAATTAAAAAACAACTTAAAGTTTGGTTTATTCATTCGTCACAAACACCTATTCTGTGGCTCCGGAGAACTCACAAGTTATATAGACTACTTTTATGGTGCTATTTTATTCTTTTTGAAGCTCGAAAGCTGCAGTCCCAATTCAGTGTTGTTACACTGAAATATATTTTTCAGAATTTCTCCAACTGAGTTCCACAGAAGAAATAAGTCACACAGGTTTGGAATGACATGGGGGTGAGTAAATTGTCTTTTAAGGTCTGATGCAGATAACTGGTGCCTCTTGAATTCATCTTTGAATTCTTCAACAAACAGCAAGCGCAAACAACTGTGAGGACAACACTTCACATTTACCTGTCACAACTTTTACCGCTTTTCTCTTCCCAGCTTAGCTTTTATCTTTTTGCAGAAGCGTGGCATTTTCCCTGCCATGGCCAACGGGGAGAGAGACTGTACAGAAGGGGTGAAAGAAAGTAGCAGTGGAAGAGAGAAACCGAGAGAGTCTAATTTCTTATGGTACTTAGAATTAAACATGTTTCTACAGAGGAACCTTGAGTTGAACAGAAGACTAAAACCCTGCAACACATCAAAGGGTCACTCCATGTTTTCATTGGGATAGATCCATCTTGGGAAGGTACGTATGTCCGACACATCCTATTAAGACTTGACAAATGTTCGTCGCCATTACCAAAGCAATATCCATTCATCCATCAGTACACATAGGTTCAATAAATATGGCATGATAGACACATATAAGACCTTCTGGAGTGGACTTGGGTGGCTTACGGAATTGTTTTATTCGTTTTAACCAATTTAGCTAATGCAAAAATCATGTATGATTTCAGACTCTAAATATTTAATTCCTACACTGACAGGATTGAAATACAACACTGAGAAAACTTCACTCCTGGCATAGGTGATAAAAAAAGTGAGTGAGAGAGTTTTTTACAAAGCAGTATTGTTGCCATGCACTCTTTTAGCGGTTGACACGAGTGGCAGTATCAAACAACAGAAAAGTACACAGAAAAATGCACCCTGCTCTTCTCCCTTGAGGAGAACAGCTGAATCCCCTGCTGTTGTCGGTACATTATAAGAAATCATGAGTATGGAGAAACAGGACCACTCCTGTGAACACAATGGGGGTACGAGCCAGGTCTATGCCCTATTTACAAAGACTATGTCCAAATGAATAGTCACTACAGGGGGAAGCCAGAATAGAAAGCATATCTATCCACCTCACCGCTGACATAAACTGTTTCTCTTGTAATGATAAATTGAATTTGTTTGCAGCACCTGCAGACTCCTCAGTTTCAACTGAGAACAGAACATTTGCTTCTAAAGTGCAAATAAACAGACTATTCCAGCAAACGCTACAGGATTTTGGACATTTATTGCCCTTTACACCATCGCCGTGTTCTTGATTCTAATAATAAATGTCCTTAAGTAGTTTTTGCCATTGACTTCTTTTCTAAAGTTAACTTTCTGAAGCAAAAGAAGTTTGCAAGCTGATATCAGAAACTTTCCTCAAGCTTACCACTGTAAAGTCTTCGGCCGAGCAGTTCTGCCCACTGAAGTTGCAGCTCTTCAGCATCTCTTCCAGCTGGTGACCCGTCCGGTTGAAGATGTCCTGCATGTCCGGTGCGGGATACTCCAAATCGGTGGGTTTGTGGCCGTCTTTGTTTTTGGGGGGCAAGCCGGTCAGGTTGGCCAGGTGGTAGATGTCGGCGTCGGTAAGAGCGGAAAAGCGGAAACGGTTGATGTTGCAGATGGTCACGGCGGGGAACACCATCTCCGGGGTGGCCTCCTCGTTCAGCGCCGTGACGTGAGGATGCTCCAGGTAGGAGATGGCACACTTTGCCGCCTGGTACAGAAAGAGAGCCAGGGACACCAGGAACGCGAGAGCCCAGAGGGTCTGTCTGACGCCCAGCCGGCCCGACACAAAGATGTGGTTAATTCCATGGAGCGAGCAGGCACTGGCGAAGCCGGCCAGGTCCTTGGCTGGAGGGCTGCAGCTCTCTTCGATCAGGCTCTCCTTGTCCCCATCCTGGTTGCCTTTCTGCTTCTCATCCTCCTCTGCAAATTTGATTTTGCAAACAAATTCGATCGGCATGTGGGCAGCCAGGTCTGCGTTTGGGATGCTTGGATAACAGCTTGGAGCCCCAGTATCCACTAAGTCCCGTTGCTCTGACGAACAAGATCTCAACTCCAGAAAGAAAAGAAGAGAAAAAAAGGCATGCAGAGCGAGAGCGAGAGCGAGAGCGGCCGCTGCTGTCGCGTGCAGTGGAGAGAACTGCTTCTGTCTCTCAGTTCCAGCTCTCCAGTGCTGATGCTCCTGCGCTCGGACTGCTCATCTGAGCACTTGTTCGGCACGCTTACGAGTCCTGCTTACCAGCTTTGATACACCTAGAAAAACAAAACACAACAACAACAAAAAACATGCAACAAACCTTCTCTTTGCTTTATAGCCACAGAAGAAAATGCAGCATTTTGACTCAAGCTAAAAAAAAGAGGCTGGGGGGCTTCTTAATAATTCATGAGGAAGCAACACTGTGATTATTTCCTCTTCACCGGCACAAGCAGCAGCAACTCAAACACCCCCCACGCTCTCCGTCCTCTCGCTTTCTCTCTCCGTCTCCTGCTCTCTCTCTCTCTCTCACACACACACATGCGTACGTATACACTCGCGTCCTCCCTCGCTCTCTCTCTGACTTAATCCACTTGTTTGAGATGCTTTCTTACCCCTTGACCACAATAAGTTTCTGTCAAAGACTGCTTCGCTGAACATCCCAGACTAGATGAGGACGTCAGGGGGGTCAGTGGATTTTAATGTCGGCCCCCCCACTCATCCACCCCCACCTTAGTCCCAGAAGATGTCCTAATTGCGACAATAATGAGCCGTGAGGACTGAGCGTAAACAGCTCACAACTCTGAACGATCAATCTTCAAGCAAAAAAAAAAAAAGCTAAGAAAAAGGGAAATAGAGAAAGAAAGGATATTGATCGTGCAGAAGCATCAGTCAAAGATTAAGGAAAGCAGTACAACGGTCCTTTCTTATCAGGAATTAATGGTAGCATCACCGGGCTCCGGCACGAATTTAAATTAGTGCCTGTCTCCCAATCTAGGATCGGATGACACCGACGACGCAGAAATAATGTATTGATCTTGACCCTACTTTCACACTTTTTAGCTTCTTTCATAGCCGAGCACTCTCTGTCTGTTAATAGCCTTTTGCTATTGCCAAACAAAATTATGTAAAATGCATCTCCCTAATGCATAGTTCTATAAACGTAATTAGCTTTACAGGTCACATCTCTGAGGAATGAAACATTTGGAAAAAAACTGTATTTTAAGCCTAATCGAAAGGCTTTAAACATTCAACACCGAAAACAAACACTCTTGAATAAACTCTCTCTTGCATTTAGGGGATTGCTATTAACTATATTCACCTCATTCCGCAATGCGGAAGCACTGTAAGCTTATGAGTTGAGATTTCCGGTTCATTAGTTACTATAGGGAAATAACGAGAAGAATAACAACGTGCAGTAAACGGTTAACTGTTTGCACTACAAACCAATGTGTTCATAATTAATATAACACATTAAAAAAATACGGTAAGCAGGGTTACTAGGTTTACACAACAAAACCTGGCCAATTGCTACTCAAAACTAGCCCAATCGCATTTCGAGGGGGATTAAATACATGTTTGGTAAATTCGTATTTTAGGGGCTAAATATGACGTTATTGGGGTCGCTTCAACCCGCGGATATCAAAAACAACCCATGGAAACAGTGTTAAAGTAACCCAATTCTGCGGGAAAACCGCGGATCTCACAGCACTGATGGTAAGACTCACCAATTTGCAATTTCAAGCAGCAAAACAAGCTGTTTGTACAGCTAAAAACAGCTCGACATGAAAAAGATCGGACCCATAATTTACAAATGGATGCGCTTGCTTATACGGGAAGAATAAGGTGGATACAAGAAGTTACAGTTTTATAAATACGATTATTAATTGTTTAAAATAGTCTATGTGAATGAGACTTGTTTCTACAGAAATTGATTTTCTTTTAGAGTGTCTAGAACTTCACCTGACCAATAACAGATAATGGAATCGATTATTAAATATTGTTAATTTCCAATACAAAGTGGAGCCCAATAAGACCATGTAGACATTTAAAGAAACAGTTCTTTAAATGAGATTCTGTCATTATTTCCATGATTTACTATCACATTTTCACTCCAAAACGGTATGACTGACTTTCTTGAACATACAATAAAAGATTTTTTTTTTAGTTTTTTTGTCTATACAATATAAGTATGTTGGTAACCAAAACTAACTAGACAAGCATGTTATTTGTGCATAGTAATCTTCCCTATTATATTCTCAGTATTGTTCTCTCTAAGTGGGAATCTATATTTAGACTCTCTGAATTTGTGTACAAGGGCACCCTTACTGTGAAAACTCCTATCTATAAATAAACAAGCTTACCTCACCTCACATTTACTCCTGGGTGTGATTGTGAAGGAACTTTAATATCCGTTACTCTGACAAATGCAAATGTGCTTTTCTGATTGTAATGAAATTGCTCAGAGTCATCAGTTAATTATAAGAGACTTTATTGGAACAATAAAGACAATAAATACATGGGACAATAAAGCGTTTTCCTCTAGCGTGTCAATGCCCTACAGCCCAAATGCATATAATGCATATTAAGCAATTGCGTGTGCATTAATTGTGTCATTTCCTTTTAGCACCAATGTCTATGCAATCCAGGATTGCTGTAAAGCAGTGGAAAGCTGCTACTTTTTTTTTTTCTCAGCCTTCTGTTTTTCAATGCCAGGTCAAATTTTCCCAGAAGTGTTAGTGGGACCTTTTATTTTTAGTTCCAGTCATACTTAAAAAAACGACTGCTTGTTGATAATATTTCAATATTTTTTTAAAAAGAGTTTATCATATTCTAACATTCCACTTCAAAGGATGCCCCATACACATACACAGAGGTCTGGGTTAAGCCCTGAATATCAAACTGGCACTAGAATTACCCCTGCCTCTGACTTCTGACACAATATGGCATTTAGTTTTTTTTTTAATGTGTACTTATCTATGCAGCACTTCACACAACAGTCTCTTGATGGTGAGCCTCTAGAGCTTGCTAGAGCCTCTGGGATTCCCTTTCCCCCTGAGCAGCAGTGTTCTCCAAAGCCATTCAAACATTATTTATGCATCTATCAGCCTCCTAATGCTCCAGTCAGTCAAACAAGGGCTGCTGAAAGCATCTGAACTCGCTGCATACAGTTCATAACCTAACAAGGTTTTACATTTTAAACTCTATGTTTAAGGTAAACTTCAAAATTTGTTGTCTTTAAAAAGTCTTTCCCAGAGGAGTCTGTTTTCAGTCACATGTTGGAAGCGAAATGGGGCTTCATCATGTTGTTCTGATGGATGCACTGCGGGGGGAGGGAGGACAGGGTGAGGAATGAATTCTAACCTTGTTCCAGTGATATGAGACAGCAACATGCTCAGAGGACACATCTGTCATATGGCATACGAAAGCTTCTAAACCGAGTTATACTGCCTTTGGTACAAAACATGGACATGTGCCTGATGTGCCCGATGTGCCAGTGAACAGTGTTTACTTTACAGAAACGTTTGCAGTTATTAAGTTGCAAGTCTGGAAATCAAAGTACAATTAGTTGGATTTAATCAGAGGGTTTAAACTAAATACTATTGACTAATAACAGAGTCAGTGAATATTATTTTATAATATCCAGTGGATATAGCCAAATTCACTTGTGCATGTCACAGATATCTGAGAATGTTTTTATAGTAAAAGTTGCATGAGCATTTCTATTCTGCACCAGGATTCGAAAATGAGATTTTTTTTAGATTCCATCAGGTGCAGTAAATTTGGAACAGAGTGAGGGGAGAATATAATTCTCCTGTGAGGGATATTCATTCAGGAAGTGTCAGGAATACCTCCTGAATACCCCTTCTGTCACTGCTTCCACAGACATCATCTTGGTTAGCACATTTCTGCTATAGAAATGTTATAGAAAAGAGGATGTTCTCCCATTTACAGAGAAACAGCAAAATGGGCATTATGTGAATCATGGTAAATATAGAGAAACAGTGTTGTTGTTAAAGTCGGTGTAAAGGCAAATTCGAAATTTAGCTGGGTGGTCAATAACATTGTTCTGTGTTGTGACAAACTCAGAACATGTTTAATATTGCTTTACACAGACTTTAAAGGGGTCATCGGATACCCGTTTTCCACAAGTTGATATGATTGTTTAGGGTCTTAATGAAAAGTCTATAGTATACTTTGGTTAAAAATTCTCAATGGTAGTGTAAAACAACACCCTTTTTACCTTGCCAAAATCAGCTCTGCAAAAATCCCATTCTGGTCGAGGCTGCTTTAAATGCAAATGAGCTCTGCTCACCCCGCCCCTCTCTTCTCTCTGTAGAAAGACGAGCCTGTTTACTTTAGCTGCATTTAGCCGCGTTTAGCCGCTAAACTTGTTAACTAGCACATTATTAGGAAAGGCGATCACAAAGATTCATAAAAAGAAAACCTTATACTCACTTCTGCTGTAAGTGAGGCTGGATCACGAATGATTCGCGCAAACATAGACACATTTATGTAGATCGGGGGGCACATTCCATTTACAAACAAACATGATCCACTGCATCTTCAGTCGCTCAGTTCTTGTCTAACTTACATCCCTGCTCCAGCATCAAAACATCGAGGTTGGACTGTGACAGCTGATCTGAGGTAAAACGCTCATGTCAATCAACTATCGTGGGAGCGGCCTCTGTGGGTGCGACGATCTCTAGTCATTGTGCAGTTAATTCTCATATTGTATTTTCAGAAAGTTTGGAATATTTGTCCTCTCCCCAAGTTTGTCACTGAAACACAGTAATAATTTAATTAGAAGAGTTATTTTGACCTATTAAGACTTTGCTTCCATCTACTGTACATTGTAAATATATTTTTTGTATTTTATTAACATTTTTTCAGAGGTAAATATACAATTACATTTTTAACAATATTTCAAGTGTAATTTATGACATTTGTTGTATTTTCAATCCAATTTTTCTTCGTAAAAGGCAAAAAGTTGATCATATTGATTTCAAAGTTAAGGATTCATTAGTTTGAATATACATTGAACCAAAAACTATCGTAACAATTGAGTTGATAATTCAGTATACTTTATTTCTGACAAAACATCCCATGTTTTGGTAGTGACTGCACATTTAATGCTTTGGTAGCGACCACATCACATTACAGAATTTTATCTTGCAAATGGTCGTGGACTGTTTCGGTAGAGACAATTTTATGGAATAACACCCAAAAAAGATGTCACTACTGAAATGCCACCAAATGTTCCAGTCATGACTGTTTTGGTAGTGACAATTTAATGGAATAACATAAAAAAAAACCCAAAGATGTCACCACAGAAACACCACCAAATGTTTTGGTAGTGACAATTTTAGATACTTTTGAACCTAGCTCAAAGATGCTAATCAGCACATGGTTAGCTAGCACAGTTCTAAACAGGTACACGTACAAAAACTAAATGTTATGGAATAACTCCCAAAAAAGTGTGCTTAGCTGCAGAAAAAAGGTGACATTCCTTAAAGCTACACACATATTTTTCAGATTTTTGAACACATTTACCTCAAAATGATGGGGCCTATGCACTCATACCTTATAGCTATGAGAGAGAGGGGGACACAGGAATATTTCCTGATTATAAATGGAGGGGTGTAGTTAAAACCGGTCTCAGCCAATAGACTAAAACATACACTGTTTCAGTAGTGACGAAATATGCGGAACACTTTTTTTTATTATTATTATTTTTTTTACATAAAGTTTCATAGTTTACAAAAAAAATATAAAATAAAAATATATTTTTTTAACTTCACTTTTTAAAAGAATCAAAAATATACTTAAATATTTTAACAATGTAAAAAAAAAAATACAAAAATTATTTTATTATAATTTTCATAAGTTTCATAATAAATTTAGGGGTTACAGTTTGGGACAGCCACTTTCCAAATGACAGTACACAATAAATTATGATTTTATATATATATTAAGCTTATTTTAAGTATTATTGTGGGTTTTAATAGATAATAGAAAGATCTTAGTAAACATCTAAGATTTGAATACTTAAATGCTTTTTAAATGTGTTTTTTTTTTTTTTTTTTTTTGGTTGTGGGACAGCAGTTTGCACCAATTCTGTAGAATGTCCTATAGCTTATAAAATATGTGTCCTGTGTGAAGAAACAGGGATGCCATCACTTTCAGTTTTTGTATTGTTTAGAGCTGAATTACCATAAATATGAGTTTCCTAATCGGAAATCGGACATGATTGACCTCTCAAGTCATATTTACTAGTGGGAAATTAAAAATTATTATTTTGATACTCAAGTTGGGCGGGCCATAAACTTTAAACATAGTGAAGGGGACAACAATTGCTGCTGTCAGTGGTATTCTTTATTATTATGATTATTTTTTTCCAATAATTACATCACCTTGTCTTGTCGTTAAAGTAATGCCTATTCATATATAAACAATCATTTGAAGCATGAAATAAGCATGTATTTGCCTGAAATTTCAGAATCATCAGCAAGCTGACAATTTAGAATGTTGAATGTTTATGGTTATCAACCAATTGAATATTTCAGTTTATTCTTTCTGACAGCAAATCATTTGAATGCGACCAGCTCATAATCATGACTTTATAAGTGAAGGCAGCATTAATATAATAAACCACATCAAATAAACTGCATTATAAAAGAAGTTCATTTTAACAAAACCAAACCTGCCCTCCTAAAAATAAAATACAAAAGCTAAATAGAAATGTTTATTTTTTTATTATTATTATTTATTAAAATAACAAAAGCCCATTTTAATAAATGAATATAAATAAATACAAAAAAAAAATACTACATTAAAATAAATTACTAAAAATATACGCAGCATATGAATCTCTGATGATATTAATACAATATTTACCATATTCTTTGAGAGACTGACCTTTTGTCTGCAGCCCTGGTGAAATGCTGAATGAATTAATGAATGAACAAATGCATAAATCAAGCAATGAACAAACCAGACGGAATCCTACTTCAGAATGACAAATCATGTCACATAGTCAAAAAATAATGTTGCAGAATGTCAAGAAAGGGCATTTCGGTGAAAGATAGAAAACAGCCAAATAATTTTATACCCTGTATATACCAAAAATAAAAATGAATAAACAAAATAAATAACCATCTCTGGTACTCTCCGGTCATTAAGCTGAATGCATGGTGAAGTTTATTTCTAGATATGTTGGACTGGCAATTCCATGAGGTTTCATCATGAAAAAACAGAGCAAAAGGGAAAGAAGACCTGGATATTTCTCATCTAATACACATTTTCTACAAAAGCAGTGATGGTTCTTGTGCTAGAGCTGGTGCTTGGCTGGTGTCAAGGAAGAATGTTTCAGAGGGCAATGTGGTGCTGATTTTTCTGTCCCAGAACTGCCTTTTAAATGTCAGGATCAGTGAAAAAGGACCAAAAGATCACTGCAGCCTTTGTGTAGCAGTAACTACACAAGTAAATCTAATGATCATTTCATGTGCAAGCAGACAGACCTTACTGTAAGAACTTCAAAACTGCATTTTTATTTTATGTTCAGATGCAATTGCTTCTTCCGACTACTTTTGAAGTACTGAAACGGATGTGGGAGATTTGAGAGGTACATCAGTTCACTTCAGGCATGCTCAGATTGTGCTCTGGTGCTGTAACCTTGCATGATCTTCTGAGGTTTCAATGCATAATAACAGCTTTCATTGACAGGCTGAGCCCGTTTTCACATCAAGTATGTGGAAACTCACTTTGCACCATGTGTAAATGCATTGCCCTGAAGAGCAGAGAGCGCTTCAGTAGACTGACAAACGAACTCGCTCTGCGAACTTCAGTGGATGGGTCAAGGTTCATTTTTTGTTCCCCCGGGACCCTTCTGACCCTAAGAACAATGTTTTATTGAAGTGTACAGAAACCACTCAATATATCAAAATGTGATTAGTGTTTCATGTCCAGCAGATGGTCCAGAACAACTCGATTTAGCTCTTTCACGCTTTCCGGCTCGTTTGATTTGCGATGGTGGTGAGGTGAAAGGTCATCAAATGGAAAAGCTTGGGGTGGCCCTTGAAATATAGCCAAGGATTGTATCATTATCTCACTGGCAGTCCTGTTAAGGAAACAGCCTTAAGTGTGTCTAGGGGTTGTCTTAGCAGCAAAAGCTTTTCAAAATTTTTGAATAGTCACTCTGTGTTGCAAGTTTATTTCCATTACTCTGACTCAAAGTATGTGAATGATAACAAATAACACTACTGTAAAACTGCTGATATGCACCAGTTATTTATTTAATTTATTACACTACTCCTGATTCTGGAACACTTGATTCTGATTGGTCAACTGCAGCATCAAGTGGTCACATACTGTGCACTACCATTCAAAAGTTTGGGGTCATAAGTTCTCTTATTATATAATATATTCTTATTTTAAATTGTAATTTGTAAGTTTCAGCAGCCATTACTCCAGTCTTCACTGAAAACCCTAATGCTAATTTAGCTTAAATGATTGAATTGATTGACTCAACTGAATCAGCTAATGGGTGTTCTAATATGTGTATGCTTATATTCACTTAACTTATTGCTCTTGTACACTCTACTTAAAATTTTAAGTTCATTTGATTTCAGCTGAAATGTAGGTTAACCTATTAATGAAATTTGTGAATAAGACGACTACATGATGACTAACCAACAATAAGTAACAAATATCATCTAATTACATTTTCTCTTGCATTTGTTGCTTTAAGTAATGTCCTTTACAAAAAAAAGGAAATCAGTCTGATGAAAATTAATGCTTTAGAAATCAAGGGTCAAGAGCCACAGTGAAATCAAACTTTGCTAAACTCTTACTTTTCACTAAAACATTAACACTTACTATTTTGACATAATTTCATTTCACTTTTTTTTTTTGTTGTAAACAGACAAAATGAAGAGAGACCCGCCTTTTGTAATTATCTACCAATCAATGCATTACTTTTAATTAAAAGGATAAATGCCAGGACTATGTTTAAGCCAGGACTAGGACTTAGTTAAATTAAAATATTTAAGCAGCTTTTATAAAAATGCCTTAGAAGAAAACGTTACAGATGTGCATCTTGAGACAGAACAATAGCACTGGCATATTTTAAAATATATCGGAACAAGATATTTTCAGATAATGTACTCACCCCCTTGTCATCCAAGATGTTCATGTCTTTCTTTCTTCAGTCATAAAGAAATTATGTTTTTTGAGGAAAACATTTCAGGATTTCATATAATGGACCTCTATGGTGCCCCCGAGTTTGAACTTCCAAAATGCAGTTAAAATGCAGCCTCAAAGGGCTCTAAATGATCCCAGCCGAGAAAGAAGGGTGTTATCTAGTGAAACGATTAGTTATTTTTGTTTTTTATTCTAAAGTTGGAGGAGAAAATAAGAGTTTTTCGACATGTTTATGGCAATGGTGTAAATTGCAGGGATACAGTTTTGGTAAATAAAAAAATATCACAGCACATCAAACACTGAATATAGAGAAAAAAAGACAATTCTTTCACTGATTAAACACTATTGTGGGTTTATCAGACTGCACTTAACATTTTATGAAAATCAAGCTCAAATGCAGTTGGTTTTTGACCAGCAAATGGCGGAGATTTCTCTGTCATAAGAACGGCTGTCATAAGAACGGCTGTATCTGAGGCAGCTAGTGCATTGCATGTGCTTTCATTAACGTACAGGTTGTAACATTTATTGTAGCTATATGGGTGCTTAGTTTTTCTTGTTATTTAATATTTGGCCAAAATGTCATGATTTAAATGATAAAGCGCTATATTCACAGGATATTTAAAACATAGCCTGTAAAAGTATATTGGCTACAACTACAGCAAAAGCTAAGACTCTTCTCAGCTCTTCAAACACACAAAAAACATTAGCCTTTACAGACATAGTGTTTGAGTAAAGAAAATGCTGTACTTTTTCAAACATCGGTTATCTATTTACCCTTGCATTGCGAAAGGGGAGATCTGTCACCAGGCTGTGCGCACTGCATGGCGCTTCGTTCTGAATGGAGACGTTTCTCCAACAGTTTGTGGATCCAATAGCGTTGTGAGGTTTAGTCACAAGCTCTTTTAAATGCTTTTCATTGGTTAAATATTTGTAAAACCTTCAAACGGACATAAGGAAGACCAATAGCACTGATTTTCCACGGCACACCTGACTGAGTAGGGTATGGCGACCGCCCCTGACTGAAACTGCATTTCGGAAGTTCAAACTCGGGGGCACCATAGAAGTCCACTATATGGAGAGAAATCCAGAAATGTTTTACTCAAAAAACATAATTTCTTTACGACTGAAGAAAGAAAGACATGAACATCTTGGATGACAAGGGGGTGAGTACATTACATGTAATTTTTTGTTCTGGAAGTGAACTAATCCTTTAAGCCTTGTCTGTGAATCCGGGGGTAGGATTTTGAATTGACAACACTTGAAATCATAAGTTTACATATTTTGTAGGTAAACAAGTTACACAAACTTATATTTTAGATTTATGGGCCCAAAATCTAAAATTTCAAGTAATGTAAAGATTTAGCCAAGATTACTTAATTATTTAAGTAAAAACAACATTTGGGTTTACAGTTTTCAGTTTAACATTATCCTTCAGAAACCATTTTGATATGATTCTTTCAAGTTCAAAAGAACAGCATTTATTGAAAAGCATTATAATGTAAATTTTACTGAATTTTACTAATTCTACTGAATAAAATAATAATAAAAAAAATCGTACTGACTGGAAACTTTTCAATGATTGTATTTTCTTATATTCCCCATCATTAATGCCACTTGTATAACACTACAGTCTCGCTCTCATTTCATACAAATGCAACTACAGACTATTGTAGTGTATTTAAAAAAAAGAGCTCCTTCTGTTCCGGCTCGTGGATCTTTCCCGATCCCATCCCTCCTCTCTCTCCCACTTTGCTTCCTGTCTTATATACTGTCCTATGCTAATAAAAAGGCAAAAACGGCAAAAATAAATCTTAAAAAGAAAAAAAGACAATGTACAAGTCTTTAAAATAGTTAAAATTCAAATCAGTATTCCATGGCTGCATATATATTTATTTGATGAGCAGCTGTGTAAGCAGGATAATGTAGTCAGCCATACATTCGTATCTCAAAATAAACCTCTTCATAATTGATTCCTATTCTAACAAGAAGTATCCTTCCCCAATTGTTCAATGTCAACCGCTATCAAGTTTTGCTGCATTACTGACTGAGCAAAACCAAAAGTATCCTGTCCGCAACAATTAATAACAGACTTCTCTGCTTTGACCTACAATACAGTGTGATCAAATCTGAGTTCTATTTTCCACAAGGATACAGCAAGAGCAAAGCAAATTTGAGAGTAACCTTTCTTACTCTGCCTTCCAGTAGTAGGAATTATTTTTTCCCCCCTTTGTTTCATTTCATTTCACTTTGTCCTTCCAAGACCTCAAATGGAAAAGAAAGGCACTCTCAACTGGAACAAAACCTAAATGTCAAAAGCTGATTTTTTCTTTTCTTTTTTTTTTTTTTTACAATAATAAAAAAAGAAAACTCATTCATGCACAGTTTTTACAACACCGAGCTGCCTGTAAATAATAAATGCACTTCTCTTTTGCAGCACTTCTTAATAAAAAGTATTTTCCATCCTAGGTTCACTGGAAGTCATTGTGGCCCAGTGTGAACTGAAGTGGTTGTGCTCTGCTTCCCTCTGGGTGCAAGGCCAGGGCCCTTTGTTTGTGTCCCTTCACTTCACCTCCCGCGGCAATAATATCAATCCTTCTCCAACCAGGCAGGACAGCACAAAGACAACACACAAACAAACAGGTCATGCACCACCAAGAGATTTTTTTTTAAAGCAGACGCATTTTATTCCGTCAATAATATATTGACGAAACGACTAAAACAAGCATTTATGCATACATCAGTATGAAGCTTGCAAAGATGTGAGAATTTTATTTACCCAAGACATCAAGAGACACAGTGACTAAGAGAAGTACCTTAAAAAACTAATTTCACATCTCTTCCCCTGGTTCAATTATCTATCTGTTTGTGTTTGATGTCTTGATGTGGAGTGGGGGGTGGGGGGCTCATTATCGGACAGCTGCTGTGTTGCTCCAGTGCTCACTGGCTGTCAATGTCTGGACAGATGGGTTTGCAGATCGCAGCCTAGGAGGAACCGCTGACCATCAACAGCACAAACAGCCTCCACCTTCAAATCTCAGAGTGTTAGATTCATTTTCACAAGAAAAAAAACCTTGATAAAATGCTGGTGCCACTGTCATTGAAAGACACAAGCTCTGTTCCAAAACCTAGAGAGCTTCCATGCTGCACTACCACCTACATAACGTAGGTAATGGCCACATACACACTGCAGACAAATTCAGCTGCCAATTTACCTCTTAGTGCTTTATCCTTACGGTTCTCAGTAAAAAAAATTTAATCGTACCGTTCAACACCCACGTTTCGCACACACTTGCACCGCGGTTCAACTTAAATCTGACAAGGCATCGGTAATATGGTTTGTTAAAAAAACAACACATAAAACAGACAGAGTTCAGCTAAAGTATATTTTTGGATACGCATTCTGGCTTCCCCAATACAATGCAATACAACAGTGATGAAAAAGAAGTGGACAAACCAGTCACTCTTTGTAAACTTTGTTCAATGCGAGTGCCGTATTCTCGAATATTTTTCTCAAGTCATTTATGCCGTCATCAATTCGGTGTGGATAGTGCGCATGCACAGATGACACCTGAACAGCACACATTGCTATCCGTATTTAAACTAAACTTATTTAAGACTTGCGGTTTAAACATTCAAGAGCCAGAAAACACAAATGAGAACTTGCGTGAACGCCCGCAGTGAGACGTTCAGGTCTCAAAGAGTGCACAAATATTAAGTCTTCTTTCAAGTCTCATGCTTGAATGGACAAATTCACAAAAAAATTATGTCTACATGCCCATCTTGGTAAGTATCCTCCTAGCAGACATAGTCGGTTGAATGTACTGGATCTGTGCATTGTCTAAAAGTGACAGCACTTTCTTAATGAATGAATGAATGAGCGCATTTATATAGCGCTTTTATTGTGTATTGCCATACACCCAAAGCGCTTTACTATCATATGGGGGGATCTCTCCTCACCCACCACCAGTGTGCAGCATCCACTTGGATGATGCGACGGCAGCCACAGGACTGCACCAGTGCGCTCACCACACACCAGCTACAGGTGGAGAGGAGAGAGTGATAGAGCCAATTCAATGAATGGGGATTATTAGGAGGCCATGATTGACAAAGGCCAGAGGAGGGAATTTGGCCAGGACACTGGGGATACACCCCTACTCTTTACAAGAAGTGCCATGGGATTTTTAATGACCACATAGAGTCAGGACCTCAGTTTAATGTCTCATCCGAAGGAGGGTGCTTTTTACAGTATAGTGTCCCCGTCACTATACTGGGGCATTAGGACCCACATACTGTAGACCACAGGGTGAGCACCCCCTGCTGGCCTCATTAACACCTAGTTTTCCCAGGAGGTCTCCCATCCAGGTACTGAACAGGCTCAACCCTGCTTAGCTTCAGTGGGCAACCAGTCTTGGGCTGCAGGGTGATATGGCTGTGGCTGTTTTGGTGTTAATCAAACAACAAAACACAAGGAAATCACTCACTGCTCTTGACTGAATAGCTTTTGTAACTTTAGTAAGGATTCATCTTTAACTTATAAAATCAAATGTGAACACGGACCACAAAACCAGTCATATTTGTAGCAATAGCCAACAATACACTGTATGGGTCAAAATTACTGATTTTTCTTTTATGCCAAAAATCCTAAGGATATTAAGTAAAGATCATGTTCCATTAAGATACTTTGTAAATTTCAAGTTGTAAATATATCAAAACTTAATTTTTGATGAGTAATATGCATAGCTAAGAACTTCATTTGGACAACTTTAAAGTCGATTTTCTCAATATTTTGATTTTTTTGCACCCTCAGATTCCAGATTTTCATTTAGTTGTATCTCAGCCAAATATTGTCATAACATTGTCATAATACTTTCATAACAAACCATACATCAATGGAAAGCTTATTTATTTAACTTTCAGAGGATGCATAAATCTCAATTTTGAGAAATTGACTCTTATAACTGATTTTGTGGTCCTGGGTCTCAAATATTAAATGTTATTTTACATTTGATTACTTTTTTCAATTTCTGAAAATTCAGTTACCTGAAAATTAATGTTAGACAACCTAAAAAGCACTGTTTATTTTATTTGTATTTTTGCTCTGTTGTATTTATTTGTGCTGTTGCTTATAGTTAGGTTATTTGTTCTTATTTTCTTTATTTTTATTTGACAGTACAGTCCTTTTTCCCTAAACATAGCACATACCAAACCATACTGAAACCGTGATACAAACCGAACAGTGCGTAATTTGAACCATTACACCTCTAGTACACACACACCTCAGTAATTTACAGGAGTGATAATTGCATCCTATAACCTAACTAGCTCAGATTTAAATTCAGATAGTAACAATCACATTTACAAAAATGCAGTATATACAGAACCGAACTAAACATCTAGTTGTTTATGACATATTAAAAAGTATCATAGTAGTGGTGCCATCATGGCTGTCTTTACTTAAAATTACATTTATATTAAATACTGTAGCATACAGCACTTGAATATATAATGATTCCTTTTGGAGCATCAGTGAATGTTTGAACCTTTTTTAATAGTTGTGTTTGAGTCCCTATATTGTCCTCAGTGTGAAAAAGATGGATCTCAAAATCATACAGTCACTGCTGGAAGGGGTTCAAAGAAAGAATCTGCAAGACATGGAGGATTTTTCCAAAAGAACAATGCTTAGTTTAACTGTTCAGAACAAACAAGGGATTCATGAACAACCATCACAAAACAAGAAAGCAGTCGTAGATCATCCAGGTAACCACACACAGTATTAAGAACCAAGGGATCCCAAACTTTTGAAGGGGGTTATTTTAATTTCAGCTATTTTCTTTTTTCTTGGTAAACATCATATGTAAACATCTTTTATACAATATATCGTACTCGGGACAGTACTAAGTAAAAAAATAACATGCATTTTGTATGATCTCTCTTATTTTGTTAAAATTACTCACATTTTTTTACAGATTCTGCAAGGGGTTCTCAAACGTATATATATATATATATATATAATCCATCTGACATTTTTCTTTAAAATTTGCATTGCTTTCTGGCTACTTTGTATAGGTTTCTATTTAAGTGCTGATACTTCTGATTGGGCTAAGGCTGTGTTCAATGGACGTATACTGTGTGTCTCATTTTTGACCAAGATGGGTTTCAGCTGGCTTTGCATCTGAACTCTTCATATATATATATATATATATATACACATGCCTTAGATGGCAGCATAATTAAGTTGCCTGCCTTTTGAATCATGTATTGCACTATGACAACTTAAAATGCCGCCTCTGTAGGCAGCTCAGTGGGTTTTGGAACAGAGCAATGGAAACAACTCAGTTTGAGCAATCTCTCAATCACTGCACAGAGAGCAGCTGCTGAATGTCGTGGTGGAAGAACAGGCTTGATCAGATGGTACTGCCCTGTCCAAAATGCCAGATGCTATAAAGAGCTGTTCTGTGAAAAGTATATTTATGAGATGTGCAATTTGGATGTTGAGCTTTAAGGCAAGAACAAATCCACAAACTAAGGTCCTGATGCAAGACTCTGTACTGGGTTAAATATAAGTAGGTGCTACCTGTAAATTGCATGTGCATAATTTAAGACGTTGTGAATAGATCAGTGAATTTCAAACATGTGCTGACATCACATGCACACATTAGTCTAAGTGAAATGTACAGCGGCTACCTTTTGATGAGTAAACAAGAAGAGTTTGCACTTTTTAATGATCCTCTGATATCTTCAGTGATTAAAGAACGACATGCCTGCAGAACAGTGTCTGGTGGGACTGACCTGCCTCCAGATATTAGGACTTGAATAAATCATGAAATGTTGCTGTATCATCTATGTCCAGATCAATCTTGCCAGATCAATAAGTCTGTCTCAACTCATGATATCCTAG
The DNA here is from genome assembly GCF_022985175.1 of Labeo rohita. Taxonomy (NCBI): domain Eukaryota; kingdom Metazoa; phylum Chordata; class Actinopteri; order Cypriniformes; family Cyprinidae; genus Labeo; species Labeo rohita. The sequence goes on from NC_066877.1 coordinate 12,790,486, forward strand.
AGACAGGAGAACAGGCACCTGGAGCACATTAACATGAGAGAGTGAGAGGTTGACAATAAGGCCAAACGCACTACACCACGCTAATTAGATCAAATGAGTTTTCAGAGCTTTATGAAAAGACTAATCTGTAACACTATATAGTGTCCATGTTAAACATGCTATATGTAAGCATCTTACACAGTGACTGTGGACAAACATATCCAGATATGCTGTGCATTTAAGTCACTTCAACTAAAAAACAAAAACAACAACAACAACAACGAAAGAAAGAAAAAAAGAAAGAAAGAAAAATAATGTGGCAGTTGCTCAGTCTCAGCTGTGAATTCAGTATATATTAGTTGGCTAAGAGAGGGTGGTGTTATGTGTGGCACATAATTGGTTGTTTCTTCAACGACAAGGAGACAAAGACTACTATTGTTCTAAAAACACACTAGGTAAAGAAGTTGCCTTTCATTATCGGAAATTAAACAGAAGATCAGTTCAGGCCTTTTAAGTCAGCTATAGCTCATTGTGTCAATAAATTTATTAAAACACTAGAGTGGATTGTTAAGAAAAGCCATACAATAAATGGGACAGTAGATAAAGATAAAGAATTAACTGACCGATTTACATGAAATAAGAAACATATATCAGACGTTATAAGAATAAGAAACATATATCATATAAATGCTTTGCTTTTTCAACAAAGTTTTTTTAAACACACACATACATTCACACATACATTTATTACGTCAACTTAAAATGATCTGTTACCCTGCTGCCTTAAATTTTTAAGTTCAGTCAACTCAAAAAAGTTTACAGTAGTCAACTTGAAATGTTAAGTTGTATTAAGTGACAACTTAGATATTTGAGTTGATTTAACTTAAAATTTTAAGACAGATGGGTAAAAAACCCAGCTTTTAAGTTTAACAAACAATTTTTTTGTTTAATCAACCCAAATATCTGAGTTGTCACCTATTTGAGTTGACTGAACTTAAAATTAAGCCAGCAGGGTAACAAACTATTTTAAGTTGACTCAACAAATTGTGTTTTGTTGTTGTTTTACAGTGTATGAAGGATATCTAATGTCAATTCAATTCCTTTCCAAAAAAAAAAAAAAAAACAAACAAAAAAAAAAAACTCTCTACAGGAAAATAAAGCTGGAAAAAAAATAGACACATATGACTATATATATATTAGTGGTGTAAATCGATTAAAAAAAAATATCATGATTAATCCCACCTAACATTAAAATTATACTTTTAGATTGCAATAACTTCATATTCAATCTTCAAATTAATGTACAAACAACAAAAAATTATATTTTTAGTTTTTGTTTTAATGCCATCTTTTTATGACTGAAAGCAAGTAACACTGATACCAACTGATGCCTTTATGAATTCTTTTTCTTATATTTAACCATTGACTACAGCCATTCAACATTACAGTACTTAGAGAGCTATCAATTTAACATTTTTTAGACTTTAAAACTACCTGTGCCCTTCAGCAAGAAAATATAGCCTAATTTAATAAAGTTATCAAACACTGAATTCTAAATTAAATAAAGATAAAGCTTAAAGCTACAGAAGTAATTGATTTCCTCTATTTAATTTTGTTCTTTGATCAACAGACATCACAGCAGCTGGTTATTAGGATATTTTGGCTGCTGTTACTTTAAAAGCTACCACTGCTGAACCTGACAGGGAACTGACACTGCTCTGAATAAACTGAAAATACAGTTACTTAAATAAATACAGAAATATTCATTTTTACAGACATATGGACTGACAACATCTCATCTGACCATAGTTTACTTATGTTCTACTGAAGCTCCTCGTCACAGCATTAGTGCTGTGTTCACGCCATTCCGTAATTACCGTAATTTCGAGATGACAACATGTGACGTTCTACTCGGAGCTGTTCACATCCTCAGACTCGGAATTATGTTTTTCTATAGCAACACTATCAACGCCTAAACAGAGCCTACGTTGGTCAGGTGGTACAGCGGTCATGTGGAACAAGTCGTAGCTCTCAGAAGACTCCAAGTTCACAAGTTGTAATTACGAGTTCTACGAGGACGTGAACGCTTTTTACAAGTTGAAATCTTGTAATTACAGGAATTCAGATATGGTGTGAATGCACCTTAAACTGAAAAAAATAATCGCCTGCGTTAACACGCTAATTTTGACACCACTAATTAATTTATTATTATTTTAAATAATTAGACTACATATCTCGATACTGCTTTGGTTTTATAAATAATAGCTCCAAAGTGATAGTTTAGCCCCAAAATTATTTACTGTACATCATAATGAACAACTGAAGAATATCATGGTCACACTTCTCAATGTAATTTAAGTGAATGAAGACACCATGAAGTGAATTACTACAATATACCTGTATCACACAAGCTCCACACAATTGTGCTCTATATTGCAACTCTCCTAAACACAATAGCCCTATTCACTGGCTCTCCTTCGCAAGTTTAGTGACATTATTTTGGGTCTGACTTTAAAAAAAATGATTCGGTTCACAAAACCACTCTGAATAATTTGAGAACTGAGACTCACTAAGTCAATCTGGTTGTAAGAGTTAAGAGCTCACTAGAGTGCAACATGTTCAGTGAGCAACTTAAAATTGTACAGCTTCAGAAGGCTGAAAATATAGTGCTTGTAAGTAGAGCAGAATTTATACTTTTATGATATTTTTATGGTGCCTTTGTGGCCATTCTTGAACCTTAAAAGCTCCAGTTCCCATTCATTGTAATTGCATGGAAAGGAATGACTTTATCCAAAATGTATCCTTAAAAAAATCATACAGATTAGAAACAACTTGATTAAATGATGACAGAATTACAATTTTTCTGGGTGACTTAAATGAATAGCTCACCCAAAAATGAAAATTCTGTCATTAATTACTCATTCTCATGTCATTCCAAACCTGTAAGACCTTTATTTATCTTCAGAACACAAATTAAATATATTTTTGATGAAATCTGAGAGCTTTCTGACCCTGCATAGACAGCAACACAACCACCACGTTCAAGGCCCAGAAAGTTAGTCCAGAAAAATAGTCCATGTGACATCAGTGGTTCAACCGTAATTTTATGAAGCTATGAGATTACTTTTTTGTGCGCAAAGAAAACAAAAATAACGACTTTATTTAACAATTTCTTTTTGGGGTCAGTCTTCGATGCACGTTCACAAGAGCACCATGACACATGCGTGTGGTTCTGGTGACGCAGAAGCCGGCGTTCTGACCCGGACGTTTTCTCTGTGCACAAAATGTATTCTTGTAGCTTCAAAACATTACGGTTGAACCACTGATGTCACATGGACTATTTTGACAATGTCCTTACTACCTTTCTAGGCCTTGAACTTGGTAGTTGCGTTGCTGTCCTTGCAGGGTCAGAAATCTCTCGGATTTCAACAAAAATATCTTAATTTGTGTTCCAAAGATGAACGAAGGTATTATGGCTTTGGAACGACATGAGGGTGAGTAACCTTTGGCAAAACAGATTCAAAGTCAAAACATGTTGGAAAAAAGTGTCATCAGTAATGCAAAAACCAGAAATTAACCAGCAAAACCCTGATTTTGAATTAACACATGCCTTCCGGCAGCTGCTTGCTTTAATTAGATGAGCGGACTATATAATACCAGATGACCTTTACCACCATCAGCGCTTTAGCCTCCAGATTGGGACATTTAGTTGTCGCTGTGGACAATTATCTTTCAGGTACTACCTGCTGTGTCGGATAATAGTCCTTAATTAGCACAGGAGCGAGGAATGCAGAAAGAGGCCTCTCCTTGTCTTTCGGACTGCAGCAGGGGACGCGAGAGTGGAGGAGAGTCAATCATGTCCACTCTATTGCCTACTCACTCACCCACCCAGCAGGGAGCTTTCTGCTCAGATCCAGCGCTTTCAGCAGGGTGGGAATGATGATGCATTCAGAGGTGAGTGAGTTACCGGGGGGGAGATGATGGTCCTGAACTTGTAGGGCTGCCCCTGTCTCTCCGTCTTTCAGAGACGTACAAAGAAACATTGAATGCGCCGCTGGAGTGCGGAAGATTTTTCTGCAACTTCACAGTGGCTTACAAATGCTTGGACCTGAATAGAATTTGAGTACGAGAAACGACAGGGGTGAACCATCCAAAAAACAGCAGGGACTGTAACCCCACATATACGGCGATCTAGCGTTAAGATTGGGTTTCGTTCTCTCTTTTCAAACAAACATTAAAGAACGGTTTAATTATAAGTACGTAATTGCATATCGCTTTATTTCCAGCCTGCGTGTTTATATCCGCGCTACATTTTTAAAAGAGCTTTCATGGCTCCTCCAGGCGTGCTGTGAATGCACCAGGCGGTGAACCCCTGATGAACAGATCAGTGGGCCTGGCTCTCGGATGGAGCAACAAACATGATCATTCATCTATCAAATACACTTGGGATGACATCTGTCACGAGGCCGCTTTTTCTTCCCCTTTCCCTTCCATTTACAGCACCAGGCTTATTGATCTAAAAGCACAAAGCAAAAGAAAACGTAGAGCATGACAGTCCAAAATACACGCTAATACTGATGTCACATACCAATGGCTATTTCTTCCACAATCCCAAAGCACAGTGGATGACACGAGCGTCACAAAGAGACGTCTACGGTATCGACTATCCGAAGCACTGTAAGGCTCAGACGCGCTCAGACCTGAATGTCACACGCACAAAAAACACTGAATAATTCCTGCCACTCATCAATTATCCGGAAGCTGTCCTCATTGTACAAAAGCCCTTTAATTACATTTAATCTTCGGTCTGCATGAGAAACAGGAGGTTAACATAATATCACTGAGCCATCTTCATGGTTCAATAGTGCTAAATGACTCAACTAATGAAAGTCAGTCTGCTTCACTAACACCTTCTGACTGGTCATTTTTTCCTTTTTTGTGAAACAAGGCATTCTTGAAAATCCAATTTTCTCTTGGCCCCATTTCTTTTTTTTCATGGCTGTTCACTTGTCATGTCTCATGCTTGGGAGATTATTATTTTTGTGGCGTTTTGCTAGTTCTCTCCAAATCTATCACTTACAGCAGGTACAATAGCCGAATTTAATAAATCCCTTCTGCATGGACTCCCTCCTGTGCAGTGGGCTTGAAAAACGGAAGGAAACGCTCGGGCTGAATGAGTGTGTTCTTGGATTTAAATGTGATGTGGGCGTTCAACAGTCTTAAGTGGTTCGGAGGGGGGGCTGGAGCGTGGGGTTGCACTGGCGTTTATGCTGCAAAGCAAAGTAAACTATCTGCAAACTACATTTTCGTGAATATTCCTAGCGTGATACTATTCCCAAGGTTTTACACTGGTGCATGTCCAACAAGTTAAAGTTATGAGTGCAACAATTCAACTATGGAATCTGTGGAGAATCATATGGCAGAATAGAAAATATCAAGGACAGAATTCCAAGAAAATATCTGATGGATGATAACTGCAAAATAGGGAACGGTTTAGAATGTACCCTGAAATTGCACAATACTGTTCTAAATCACAGTGTCATTGCTGTATAAGACAGGTGCTAACATTTTATTTCAATTGTTTTCTTTTTGTCTCTCGCTCTCTCTCTAATGTAAAGCGTCTGTGTTGGAGCTGGTTGAAACAGAAGTGCTATTCACTTTACTGGAAATGAAATTTCTTTTACGCTCTTAAAATGAATGATCCATTTACAACCTGAGTTCACAGGGAAAAAAATCCTTTTAAAGGGTTAGTTCACCCAGAAATGAAAAATCTGACATTAATTACGCATCTTGATGTCGCTCCAGACCTTTTTTTATCTTCAGAACACAAATTAAGATATTTTTGATGAAATCTGAAAGCTTTCTGACCCTGCAAAGCAGCAATGCAACAGACACGTTCAAGGCCCAGAAAGGTAGTAAGAACCTCATTAAAACAGTCCATGTGAAATCAGTGGTTCAACCTCAATTTTATGATGTTACGAGAATACTTTTTGTGCGCGAAGAAAAGAAAAATAACAACTTTATTTAACAATTTCTTCTTTTCCATGTCAGTCTTTGTTGTCCCACAAATACCTTTCTAATATTCACCAGATTAGTTCTTTACAAAAGTGCTTCAGAAACAAACAAAAAACTAAAAAAGTAACCAAAAAAAATCATATGGCTAACTTTTACTCACTGTCGTGTTGCTCCAAACTTGCATGACTTTCTTTCTTCTCTACACAAAAAAGTGATTTTAAAGGGATTATCGGATGCCCGTTTTCCACAAGTTGATGATTTTTTAGGATCCTAATTAGAAGTCTAAAACATGCTTTGGCTACAATTTCTCAATGGTGGTGTAAAAAACACAGATTTTACCTTCTCAAAATCAGCTTTCTTCACAGCAACCTGTTGTGTTGCATGTTCCTTTAAATGCTAATGAGCTCTCCTCACTCTGCCCCTGTCTTCTGTGGGGTGACGAGCTGTAATGTTTACTTTAGCCACATTTACAAGCTAAACTTGCTAACTAACACATTATTAGGAAAGGCGATTTGCAAAGATTCATAAAAACACTTATACTCACTTCTTCTGTAGGTGAAGCTGCATCACGAATAATTTGTGCAAACTTAGAGGCATTGAGGCAGATCAGGAATCTGCGCATTTCCTTCAAAAATGAAAGTCACGTTAATCCTCTGCATATTTAGTGGCTCAGATGTCAGGAGTAAAGTGAAAGACGTAAATCAAAGTAAATGGTGACTGCTATGTTCATTATTACATCCAACAACAGAACATCACAATCGCTTAGAAAACATTCTTGTCTAACAAAACAATGGCGGTCGGATTCAGGGTTGCCAAGTTTTCACAACAAAACCCGCCCAAAACTAGCCCAATCGGATTTGAGGGGGTACCCCTTTAAAAAACGCATTCCGGGGGATAAAATACATGTTTTTTTGTTGGGTTCCTCTGCTAAATTTGTATTTCAGCGGCTAAATATGATGTTATTCGCTTCAACCCGCGTCAAAAACAACCCGCAGCAATAGTGTTAAAATAGCCCAATGCTGGTCGGACTGTTTACAGCTCACTCAGGGTGGGTCTAAGGTAAGACGGCCATGTCAACCATCGTGGGAGTGATGTCACACAGCCAAGATTTTGTTTTGGGGGTGTACTAGAACATCTCATGCTCTAGAACTCATGCTTGGTGGTTCGAAAATTTTTTTTTACATAATTTACATTATTACAATACCTTTCTCCCACCCTGGCACAAATAGCTCGATTAGTTCTGGGTTTAATGAAGGCCCACCTTCTGAAAAAAGGAAATGTATTATGATTGGTTAGCTGTCACACTGAGTTACGATTGATGAACAGCTTAGATGGTGTTTCAGTACTGCCATGCCTCTTGTCAAAGCAGTTAGCGCAAACTAGATAAATAGTGAATCTTACGTTTTAAATATGGATATTTTTCTCACAAAAACGCATCGATTCGCTACAGGAGACCCCCGGGAGCCGTGTGAGGCACTTTTTATTATGAATGGATCTTATCAGACTTTACTAGACTCCGATTGGATTCTCTGAAAGAAGGAAGTCATATGCACCTAGGATGCATGGAAGGTGAGTAAATAATACGCTACAGTAGTGTTGAGTCCCATCCTCAGCCTGCGAGATCGCAGATACATGATATTATCATTATCATGCTAATTTATTTAATTATTTTATATACTTAGTTTCATTGCCCGAAACCAGCTCTAGCAAAAGGCTAAAAGCAGCCTAACATTATCAAAAGCATCATCACTGATCAGCCTAGCCTATTCTAGTGCAAGTTTATGCATTTTAAAAATACGGCTCCGACATGGCAACCGGAGTAGATCACGGCTTCGGCGCGTGGTTTGACCCCCTGTACGACACACGTCTGTGGTACATTACTGCTCTGAAGCGGCCACTCTAGTCAATGCTTGTGTTTATACTCGCCGTGCTGCGACTTGTCGAAGCGGCTCTCTGTGCTGCATTGCTAAAGTTAGGCTAATCCCCCACACCGTCCCTACACATCCCCCAACAATTTGAATTTCTGTAGGCGGGATTTAATTTAATATTCTAATGCACTGTGACATCATTGCATGTGGAAAACAAATGTTGTAGTTCAAATGAGCCGTTCGTTGTAGTTCTTGGAAAGAGATTTTTTAAAAACGAAATATCTTCCTTTGGAGTGGACTTTGAGATTTCTAACTCTGTAGATCTTTTTTATGCTCAAAGATACACACCACACACTGACTCAAGTTCAAAAAGTGAAAGAGCAAAATAGCACCCCTTTAAATGTTTTCAGTGGTATTGAAAAACCATTTAAGAACCTTTCTATTTATTGATTCAAATATTATCTTCTATAAACCAGCACAAAATTCCTTACATGTAGTTCAAAACGTAGAATAACATCTCCTGCATGTGACTCTGTTCCACAATATTAAGACTTTCATCTTGTCAAGACAATGAAGAAGAAAATGTGTCCCTTCACTAACCAGACACCCTACCTCCTGAGGTCACAGAAGAGAATGGTGCACTGAGTTGGTAAGAAAACACACCAAAAAACAGTCCTGACACTCTCTGGAGAGGCTGACAGCCAGTTTGCAATGAGACTTCAGAGACAGTAGCATTTAAAAAGCAAGTCAGGAGCATTTTAGCAATGCTGGCTTCAACATTACGCCAATTTATTTTTTTCCCTCCACTGAAAGACTGCATTCATTTTTGCTCTGTTTTGCAGGATGGAAACACTGTAATTGTGGATTATTTTACCAATCACTCTCTTTGATGGCTTCATGAAAACAACCCACTCTCTCACCTCCCACTCAACTGAAACACTTTCAGGCCTTTGAGAGTTTAACAAAATGTTTGAGGAAGTAGATTTTTGAAAAAATGACTAATGTACTTCGATATTAATTGAGAGAGTGCTTTTCCCTTTTCTTCGATATTGATTACCATCTTGGTTCAAAGGCCCAAATGATATTTAACGTTCTTTTCTTCTGGTTGAAACCTGAATGCGCTTCACATCTTACGTTCTTAATTTCTGCAGTATACCGAGAAGTGATCTGACTAGTGTGTTTGCTTTATCGCTTCTCAACTACAAATTGGACTTAACCATTATTCCATGTCTTCATTTGATCAAACCAAAGGGTTTTCACCTCTTACCGACAACCTCTTGACACAATCAACTACATATAGGCATAGATACTTCTGAGACTTTGCTTTTATTTACCCACTTTATACTTAATCTACAATCAATTTTTTCGTCATTCAAATCAAGTGGAATGTCAAAATCTTCTACGCTTTTCATTTTCTGTGCTGTTAACAAGCACCTGTTTTGGCCTTCTTCTATCAGAACATATTGACAGAACATGAAAGATAAATGTGGTTCCCGGTTTTACCTAGAGCATAAACCTTGCCCATAATTCAGAGTCTATTGCTTACAGCCAATTGTATGAGTGGAGAGAATACTAATTTCTCTTAGTACCGCGGTAAAGCTTTGATGTTTGTGCTGTCCTTGTACTTGGAGTGTCTGTGTGCGCTAGACCTTTGCTGGAAACCGCAGGATACACACATGAAAATAACAAATTAACAAATATAAATGATTAGGTCTTTAAAAGAAAGAACATGTCATCACTTTCTCCCTCTTGTTCAAGGCTGGGTGTTCACAGTGTTAATTGCTCATCTTTTATAATCAGCTGGGTTCATTTACCAGAACTTACACTCTACAATTGTGTTATTGTCCCTCTAGTTAAAATGACTATTAGCTACAGACATATTCCGGATTGTTAACGTATTGTCCAAAATAACAACTCAAACAAATGAACTGAACATGTTCGTGCCAAATGTAGCTGGGATATTTAATGGTATAGTTCTGCCAAAAATGAAAAGGTTATCATTTACTCACCCTCATGTCATTAAAATCCATGTGCATTTATTTTAGTCTGAAATGAAGTCAAGTCAAGTCAAGTCACCTTTATTTATATACCGCCTTTAACAATACAGAATTGTGACAAGGCGGCTGTACAGTATTAAATAGGAAACAGTACATCAACAATGCCAAAGGCAACATTAAACACTCACATTATAGGTAAAGGTAGTTAATCAAAAACAATAAAATAAAATGCAATATTGTGTTAAGAGAAAGTGTCCCCAACTAAGCAAGCCAGAGGCGACAGCGGCAAGGAACCAAAACTCCATCGGTGACAAAGGCCAGTTCTCCTCTGGCCAAAGTTCCCGTGGTCTTGTGCCGACAGCCGTCTAGGTGATGTGGTCTTTAATGTGGATCCGTCTCTGGGGCTCATCTAGTTGATGTGGACTCCGCTGACATTCAGGGCTGTAGAGGTCGTCTCTAGGTGCTGATCCACCGTCTGGGCTGGGTTCGGACTGGATCCGGGGGACTGCAGTGACCATCTGATCTGGATACGGACTGGATCTGGTGGTTAATGTGACCTCGGAATAAGAGAGAAACAGACTAATATTAGCGTAGATGCCATTCTTCTGACGATGCACCGAGTACATCGGGTGTTATGGGAAGTGTTCCCGGTTCCGGTTGACCTAATTAGTGCAGCCTAACAATCCTTTAACGGATTTGAATTATAAGAATGTGGATTTGTTATGTGTAAGCAAGGTTAAAGAGATGGGTCTTTAATCTAGATTTAAACTGACAGAGTGTGTCTGCGTCCCGAACATTGTAGGGTAGATTGTTCCAGAGTTTGGGTGCTAAATAAGAAAAAGATCTGCCGCCCGCGGTTGATTTTGATATTCTCGGTATTATCAAATTGCCAGAGTTTTGAGAACGCAGCGGACGTGAGGGACTATAATGCGATAAGAGCTCACTCAGGTACTGGGGAGCTAAACCATTCAGGGCTTTATAAGTAATTAGCAAGATTTTAAAATCTATACGATGTTTAATAGGGAGCCAGTGCAGTGTAGACAGAACCGGGCTAATATGATCATACTTTTTGGTTCTAGTAAGAACTCTAGCTGCTGCATTTTGGACCAGCTGGAGTTTGTTTATTAAGCGAGCAGAACAACCACCCAATAAAGCATTACAATAATCTAACCGTGAGGTCATAAACGCATGAATTAATGTTTCAGCATTTGACATTGATAGCATAGGTCGTAGTTTAGATATATTTTTGAGATGGAAAAATGCAGTTTTGCAAATACTAGAGATGTGGTTTTCAAAGGAAAGATCACCATCAAATAGCACACCTAGGTTCCTAACTGATGACGAAGAATTGACAGAACAGCCATCAAGTATTAGACAGTGTTTTAGGTTATTACACGCTGAGGTTTTAGGCCCAATAACTAACACCTCTGTTTTTTCAGAATTTAGCAGTAAGAAATTACTTGTCATCCAATTTTTTAACTCAACTACACAATCCATTAGTTTTTCAAATTGGTACGTTTCGCCAGGCCGCGAAGAAATATAGAGCTGGGTATCATCAGCATAGCAGTGAAAGCTAACACCATATTTCCTGATGATATCACCCAAGGGTAACATGTAAAGCGTAAAGAGTAACGGCCCTAGTACTGAGCCTTGTGGTACTCCATACTGCACTTGAGATCGATGTGATACCTCATCATTTACTGCCACGAACTGATGGCGGTCAGATAGATACGATTTGAACCAATGCAATGCACTACCAGTAATGCCAACATAATTCTCAAGTCTATTCAAGAGAATGTTGTGGTCAACAGTATCAAACGCAGCACTAAGATCCAGTAGCACTAACAGAGAGATACAACCACGATCGGATGATAAGAGTAGATCATTTGTAACTCTAATAAGAGCAGTCTCAGTACTATGGTACGGAAGGCAAAATATCCAGTGAATAACAATTTTCTTGTCCTTTTGGGGGCTTGAACTGTCTATTTTTATTGTATGGAAAAAACATGAACTTTTTGTGTTTATATTGCATTGCAAAACACTTTGCTGCTATTGAGGTGGGATACAGGTATGGTTAGGGACAGGTTTGGTGTTATGGGTAGGTTTAAGGGTGGGTTAAGGTATAAAGGATCAGCAATGTAATTATAAATGTAATTACAGAAATTAAGTACAGATGTAATTACATGCAGGTTTGTGTTAAAATATAAGTACAATGTAAAAAACATATGTACACAGTAAGTGGATTGTATCAAATGATTAATCCAAATGTAAGTACATAGTAGTTAAGGCTAGCTAATATAAAGTGGAACCATGAATGAATGAATGTGATGTTGTATGCCATTATGCTACATTCTATAAAATCTATATTTTAAAAGAGAAAAAAAATGTTTTTCTATTTGATTTTCTATTTCTACCTCTTGTAGTCTGAGCAGTATATAAACCACTTATTTTCTCTTATTGAATGTCTTTATGATTCTACTGTTGTCTAATTGCAGTGACAGGGACCTTCAATCTAAATAGAACCTGGACTTGAGTTTGGGGAGAAAACCATGGAACTGCGTCATGGCAGTGATATGAATGGAACTCTGATTTGACCCTCCATGTCCATAGGACTCCAATCAGCCTCCATATAGTTAGACAGTAGGTACAGGCCCCATTACACTGCAGGAGAGTCAGTCATCATAGATATCCTTCCCGACAATAGAGACCTGAAGGTACTTTAACTCCAGAGCAAAGAACAGAGTGAATAGATGGAGTGGCTGAAAGGAAAAAGGCCACAATATGGAACACACATGTACACATGAAATAGGACAGAGACATGGGTTACACACCTCCCGGCCTGATAGTGTACTGAACTAAAAGCATCACCTGAGATGCATGGAATTTGATGCTTTTAAGACGTCAATATTCAATTTAACCAGAAACCTTACATGGCACAAAATTAGAGGGTTGCTTCTTTATTGTCACAAAACATGGAGAACGATGGATTAGGAGTCACAGATATGAAGCCACTGACAAATTCATAAGAGAAACCAACCCGATCTCACTGCAATTCGTATATATTTGACAAGGTGGCTAATTCGTAAAAAATTGTATGACCTCGCTCATACAAATTCACACAATTTGTAAAAAATCATTTGTATTTTATGAGGTAGCAAATTCGTAGGAATTCGTACAAAAGACCACACATAACCCTGCCCCTGGTTCGAACATCGGCAAACATATACGTTTATATATAACATTTCTCCTTTAACTAACGTTAAGAAGGATTTATTAATACAGTAATAAATGTATTGTTCATTGTTTGTTTATGTTAGTTAATACATTAATGTTAACAAATGACACCTTACTGTAAAGTATTACCAATTCATTCAACAACAGAACAGCACCAGCTATATCATTATACTACTAGTAATAAAACAACTAGTCACACTAACCATGCTATTCAGAGTGTTGCTTTTCCAATCAGATTAGAATTAACTGTTGTATAACTGAATTTTACAGTCTACAGCCTGTCCTGGATTACAGGAAAAGTTCTGTTAAATGTACAGGGAAAAAAAAAAATCACTTACCAATTTCCCCCTGAACGTTCAGACTGCCTTGGACATGTGCTCTAGCTTTACCCTTTCTAAGCTGCTGACACATTAAAGTCCTCGCTCACTTCACCTCGGCGTATTGTCAAACGGGACATGCCCGTCACATTTCCGTTCCTCCTTTCATTAGTACAGTAAGACCTGAAGGAGGGACAGAGGGTGAGAACCTAATACCTTTCTCCGAGTCGTCCCGCGTTCTCATTAACACATAAAAGAACCGTAATGAAGGTGTGACCTTGGCAGTGTTTTTACGAAACCTGCGATTCAACAGTCAAGGTCTTAGGGGCAAGATAAGCCGCAGTGCATTTTAATCCCTCCTCTGCTGAGTGGGGCATCTGGTTAAATTACTGCCTTTTCACCTCGTCTCTTTGTAGCGAGGATTTCTGTTTCGTAAGTGCTTTTTTCACTGTAGATCCCCCTACCCAACAACTAAGATCCATCTATTGTGTGATCATATTGAAGCAGACTTAAGCTCCAATCCCAGGCGTCCACGCAACACCAGAGGAGCACATTCCCAGGAACATGGTGAAAGACCTGCTATTCTGGGCGAGGGAAGGATTAGAAAAGTTTTCGAATGTTTTCCCTCTCTCCAACCTCTGCGAAAGCTCTTCCTGGTGCTGTTATGGTTGAATATCCAAAAGCAATTAACTTTTTCTTGCTGCCCTCTTGTACCGATGCCCCTTTGAACATCAACTTAGTCCAGTGCACGGTGCTTGAAATCCCAGGTTTCCAAGGCAACCAGCCACTAGTTCAGCATCACAACACCAGTTCTTCAACCAGGTTAATGACCAATCACAGATAAAGGACTGGACCCTTATCTATGCACAAGACACGGTGCATATAGAGGGCGAATGCAAATAGAGCTCATTATTCTTTCGCATCTCCATCTCACACCACAAACTAATATACACAACGCAGTTTGCTGTAAATAAAACCAACCCACTTTATACACTATCATGCTAACAATGAACTCTTTGAGGTCTAGTCTTGCAGCACACTTGGGATCTTAAAAAGGCGCCACTCAGTGACACGACTCCTTTTTTGTCACTTTGGTGGGGTGTCACACGGTTCACCTTCAGGCATCTGAGAAAATAACAGCCCTCTCATCCCAAACAGACCGAGAAATGTTGTATGATGCAAAATGGAGGAATAATGTGCAAGAGAATCAAATGCATCCAAACAAGGAGAAGCTGAGTGAGAGTTACGGAGACACAGACGTCAAGTTCAAACAATAAGCACTGCCTACTAGTGTTGTACGGCACACACTGTGGTACTCAAGTCTCCAAATACTGCCAGTGTCACAGTATTTTCCAAGTGGGAGTGCAGGAACATAATCCTATTAATGGTAGGAGCATGGAAAAAAAAGTTTTTAGGAGTACAGTTTCTTCAGTTTAAGATTGAAGGCATTTTTATTTTATTTTATTTTATTATTATTATTATTTTTATTTTTTTTTTTTTTGGTGGTGATGATGAAGATGATGATAATAAATAAACAAACATAATATAGTTATTATTAGCATCACATTATATAAAATTCACTATAATAACAATAATAAAAAACATTAATCAACATAAAATTTTCACTGTATTAATAACATTAATGTAATATTCACTTATATTAAATAATAATAATAAAGTTACCATCATTATTAGCAGTATGGTATCAGCAACTTTTTACTGTAGTTGCAGTAGTAATAATAACAAATTGTTATTACTATATTATTTTTCATTTTATTAATATTTTAATATTCTAGTTATATTATTGTTATATTGTTATTATTACTATATTATACATATCACACTATTTGAAAATTAGTTAGTATTAATAATAACAATAATAATAATATTCTTTCCTGTATTAATAATTGTATATTATTATTATTTACTATTATTATTGGTCCCACTTTATATTAAGTGGCTTTAACTACTATGTACTTACATCAAAAAATAAGTACAATGTACTTAATGTGTTCATATTGCATTGCAAAACACTGTTGCTGCTATAGAGGTGGGATATGGGTAAGGTTAGGGATATTATTATTATTAATAATAATAATTATTATTATGTTAATAAAATAAAAAATGTTAATATTAACATTTATTAACATTTTAATGTCCACTGTCATAATAAGAGGAAATAACTATAATTAATAGTATTAATATAGCTATTGTTGTTGTTGTTATTAATATGACAACTTGAATATGGATGTGCAATTATTAATATTCACTATAATTATTATTATTACTGCTACTAAAATTATTATTCAATTTTAACTTCATTTTCACTGTAGTAGTAGTAGTAATAATAATAATAATTATTATTATTATTTTTAGTAGTAGTAGTAGTAGTAGTAATAGTAGTAGTATTTCTATTATTATTAACATTTTGATTAGACAGCATGATTATTGCACAGGTGTGCCTTAGGCTGGCCACAATAAAAGGCCACTCTACAATGTGCAGTTTTACTGTATTGGGGGGGTCCGGGGGGGTTTGAAAACCAGTCGGTATCTGCTGTGATCACTATTTGCCTCACGCAGTGCAACACATCTCCTTCGCATAGAGTTGATCAGGTTGTTGATTGTGGCCTGTGGAATGTTGGTCCACTCCTCTTCAATGGCTGTGTGAAGTTGCCGGATATTGGCAGGAACTGGAACACGCTGTCGTATACACCGATCCAGAGCATCCCAAACATGCTCAATGGGTGACATGTCCGGTGAGTATGCTGGCAGTGCAAGAACTTAGATGTTTTCAGCTTCCAGGAATTGTGTACAGATCCTTGCAACATGGGGCCGTGCATTATCATGCTGCAACATGAGGTGATGATCGTGGATGAATGACACAACAATGGGCCTCAGGATGTCATCACGTTATCTCTGTGCATTCAAAATGCCATCAATAAAGTGCACCTGTGTTCATTGTCCAAAACATACG